>NC_092341.1:281899807-282205576 GCF_046630445.1 Rutidosis leptorrhynchoides | reverse complement strand
CTTATGAACCGAGTGTATGGGCAATATCTTGACAAGTTTGTCATTGTTTTCATCGATGACATACTTATTTACTCAAAGAATGATCAAGAGCACGAAGAACATTTGAGAAAAGTGCTAGAAGTATTGAGGAAAGAAAAACTGTACGCTAAGTTTTCAAAGTGTGCATTTTGGTTAGAAGAAGTTCAATTCCTCGGTCACATAGTGAACAAAGAAGGTATCCAGGTGGACCCTGCAAAGATCAAAACCATTGAAAAGTGGGAAACCCCAAAAACTCCGAAGCATATACGTCAATTTTTAGGATTGGCTGGTTACTACAGAAGATTCATCCAAGATTTCTCCAAAATAGCAAAACCCTTGACTGCATTAACGCATAAAGGGAAGAAATTTGAATGGAAGGATGAACAAGAGAAGGCGTTTCAGTTATTGAAGAAAAAGCTAACTACGGTACCTATATTGTCATTGCCTGAAGGGAATGATGATTTTGTGATTTATTGTGACACATCAAAGCAAGGTCTCGGTTATCTATTAATGCAACGAACGAAGGTGATTGCTTATGCGTCTAGACAATTGAAAATTCACGAGCAAAATTATACAACTCACGATTTGGAATTGGGTGCTGTTGTTTTTGCATTAAAGACTTGGAGGCATTATTTATATGGGGTCAAAAGTATTATATATACCGACCACAAAAGTCTCCAACATATACTTAATCAGAAGCAACTGAATATGAAACAACGCAGGTGGATTGAACTGTTGAATGATTATGATTTTGAGATTCGATACCACCCGGGGAAGGCGAATGTGGTAGCCGACGCTTTGAGTAGAAAGGACAGAGAACCTATACGGGTAAAAGCTATGAATATAATTATTCGTACTAACCTTACTACTCAAATAAAGGAGGCGCAATAGGGAGTTGTAAAAGAAGGAAAATTGAAGAATGAGATACCCAAAGGATCAGAGAAACATCTTAATATTCGGGAAGACAAAACCCGATATAGGGCTGATAGAATTTGGGTACCAAGGTTTGGAGATGTGAGAGAAATGGTACTTAAAGAAGCACATAAAACCAGATATTCAATACATCACGGAGCGGGGAAGATGTATAAAGATCTCAAGAAACACTTTTGGTGGCCGGGTATGAAAGCCGATATTGCTAAATATGTAGGAGAATGTTTGATGTGTTCTAAGGTCAAAGCTGAACATCAGAAACCATCAGGTCTACTACAACAACCTGAAATCCCGAAATGGAAATGGGAAAACATTACCATGGATTTCATTACTAAATTTCCAAGGACTGCAAGTGGTTATGATACTATTTGGGTAATAGTTGATCATCTCACCAAGTCAGCACACTTCCTGCCAATGAGAGAAGATAACAAAATGGAGAAGTTGGCGCGATTTTATTTGAAGGAGGTTGTCTCCAGACATGGAATACCCGTCTCTATTATCTCTGATAGGGATAGTAGATTTGTTTCAAGGTTCTGGCAGACGTTACAACAAGCATTGGGGACTCGTCTAGACATGAGTACTGCCTATCATCCACAAACTGATGGGCAGAGTGAAAGGACGATACAAACACTTGAAGACATGCTACGAGCATGTGTTATTGATTTTGGAAACAGTTGGGATCGACACCTACCGTTAGCAGAATTTTCCTACAACAACAGTTATCATTCTAGTATTGAGATGGCGCCGTTTGAGGCACTTTATGGTAGAAAGTGCAGGTCTCCGATTTGTTGGAATGAAGTGGGGGATAGACAGATTACGGGTCCGGAGATAATACAAGAAACTACCGAGAAAATCATCCAAATTCAACAACGATTGAAAATCGCCCAGAGTCGACAAAAGAGCTACGCGGACAGTAAAAGAAAAGATATAGAGTTTGAAATTGGAGAAATGGTCATGCTTAAGGTTTCACCTTGGAAAGGCGTTGTTCGATTTGGTAAACGGGGGAAACTAAATCCAAGGTACATTGGACCATTCAAGATTATAGATCGTGTCGGACCAGTAGCTTACCAACTGGAGCTACCTCAACAACTCACGGCTGTACATAACACTTTCCATGTCTCTAATTTGAAGAAATGTTTTGCTAAAGAAGATCTCACTATTCCATTAGATGAAATCCAAATCAACGAAAAACTCCAATTCATCGAAGAACCCGTCGAAATAATGGATCGTGAGGTTAAGAGACTTAAGCAAAACAAGATACCAATTGTTAAGGTTCGATGGAATGCTCGTAGAGGACCCGAGTTCACCTGGGAGCATGAAGATCAGATGAAGAATAAATACCTGCATCTATCTCCAGAAGATTCGTCAACACCTTCAACAGCTTAAAATTTCGGGACGACATTTATTTAACGGGTAGGTACTGTAGTGACCCGAACTTTTCCATGTTTATATATATTAATTGAGATTGATATTTACATGACTAAATGTTTCCAATGTGTTAAGCAATCAAACTTGTTAAGACTTGATTAAATGAAATAAGTTTCATAAAGACAATTGATCACCCAAGTTGACCGGCGATTCACGAACGTTACAAAATTGTGAAAACTACATGTTGTGGTATATATAGACATATATATATGGTTGACATGAGATTATGATGAGTAAGTATCTCACTAAGTATATTAACAATGTGTGATATACATAAGAAATGAGATTACTAAGTTAAGAAACTCAAAATGATATATATATATAACGATTATCGTTATGATAACGTCTACTAAATACATATGTATCATATTAAGATATTGATACACTATATTTAACATGATAAAATGATATTTAAATATATCATTAAGTGTGTTAACAATGAACTACATATGTAAAAACAAGACTACTAACTCAAGAATTACGAAACGAGACTTATATGTAACGATTATCGTTGTAACGATATTTTAATGTATGTATCATATTAAGAGATATTCATACATCATAATATCATGATAATATAATAATTTAACATCTCATTTGATATATTAAACATTGGGTTAACAACATTAATTGAGATCGTTAACTTAAAGGTTTCAAAACAACACTTACATGTAACGACTAACGAAGACTTAACGAATCCATTAGAATGTATATACATGTTGTGTTTTGATATGTATTCTTACACTTTTGAAAGACTTCAAGACACATACCAAAGTACTTCTACTTAACAAAAATGCTTATAATTACATCCTCGTTCAGTTTCATCAACAATTTTACTCGTATGCACCCGTATTCGTACTCATACAATACACAGCTTTTAGATGTATGTACTATTGGTATATACACTCCAATGATCAGCTCTTAGCAGCCCATGTGAGTCACCTAACACATGTGGGAACCATCATTTGGCAACTAGCATGAAATATCTCATAAAATTACAAAAATATTAGTAATCATTCATGACTTATTTACATGAAAACAAAATTACATATCCTTTATATCTAATCCATATACCAACGACCAAAAACACCTAAAAACACTTTCATTCTTCAATTTTCTTCATCTAATTGATCTCTCTCAAGTTCCATCTTCAATTTCTAAGTGTTCTTCATAAATTCCATAAGTATAGTTTCATAAAAATCAAGAATACTTCCAAGTTTGCAAGTCTACTTCTAAGCTTTCTAATCCATTCCAAGTAATCATCTAAGATCAAGGAACCTTTGTAATTTATAGTAGGTTATCTTTCTAATTCAAGAACTTTCAAGCCATCCAAGGATCCTTTGAAGCTAGATCCATTTTTCTCATTTCCAGTAGTTTAATCCAGAAAACTTGAGGTTCGTGAATCGATCCGTGGCCAACTCTTATTTTCGAGGAAGGAAATATCTGTGAAAGTGAGTTATAGTCCCACTTTTAAAATCTAATATTTTTGGGATGAGAATACATGCAGGTTTTATAAATGATTTACAAAATAGACACAAGTACATGAAACTACATTCTATGGTTTAATTATCGAAATCGAATATGCCCCTTTTTATTAAGTCTTGTAATCTAAGAATTAGGGAACAGACACCCTAATTGATGCGAATCCTAAAGATAGATCTATTGGGCCTAACAAACCCCATCCAAAATACCGGATGCTTTAGTACTTCGAAATTTATATCATATCCGAAGTGTGTCCCGGAATGATGGGGATATTCTTATATATGCATCTTGTTAATGTCGGTTACCAGGTGTTCACCATATGAATGATTTTTATCTCTATGTATGGGATGTGTATTGAAATATGAAATCTTGTGGTCTATTGTTATGATTTGATATATATAGGTTAAACCTATAACTCACCAACATTTTTATTGACGTTTAAAGCATGTTTATTCTAAGGTGAATACTAAGAGCTTCCGCTGTTGCATACTAAAATAATGACAAGATTTGGAGTCCATATTTGTATGATATTGTGTAAAAATTGCATTCAAGAAACATATGTCGATGTAATATATTTCTATTGTAAACCATTATGTAATGGTCGTGTGTAAACAGTATATTTTAGATTACCATTATTTGATAATCTACGTAATGTTTTTAAAATCTTTATTGATAAAATAAAGGTTATGGTTGTTTTAAAAATGAATGCAGTCTTTGAAAAACGTCTCATATAGAGGTCAAAACCTCGAAACGAAATCAATTAATATGGAACGTTTATAATAAATATGAACGGGACATTTCAATGAAATGGTTGTTAGTTTTCATTTAAGGTTTTGCCAACTTAAACCGACGGACTCCTTCAGTTTGTGATCAGTGTTCAATCAACACGGCACGTTGTTATTCAGTTACCTAAACTGATAACGAGGGTTAGGATTAGAGCTTAACTCACTAATGAACCTAGTACTTTACTGAGGATAACCTCTGAGGTATTGTTACACTTCAATTATACGACCAAGTGACATACTTCTCACTGCTCAAAGAGAACTCCGAGAGTTCAGAGATAAGTAGGTCTGTGTAATTGGCTCATCCAACCAGATCTACGTCAATCCAAGCATAGTCTTAACCTAAGCATAATTACCTTTCCCTAACCCAATATTGATGTCTTGGTCAACATTTCCCTGATCTGCATACTCTGGATATCCTTCCACTTTATTTACTTTTTTGCATTTAGGACCTTTAGCTAAAATCAACTACTATCTTTTATCCAGGTAATTTAACTAAAAGACAATTATCCACTTGATCTTCAATTCATTAATCAGCATAAAATTCGACAATAGGTTAACTTACACCTTCTACACCTTAGAAAGTAAAAGTAAATTTAGACCCCGCAAAATATAAATAAACGAAGACGCTGTGTTCTACCGAATCGGACATCGTGCGACCTAACGACACCGCAAAAAACAAAACCGTCCGTTAGTGGCATATCAGCTGTCTCTTCTTGGCGCCGCTGCCGGGGATCGAATATTTTGACCGAGAAAGATTTTAAGCAGACAAAGTATAGTTTGGTGGTGTCTAAGAAAGACAATTATACACGGACTTGGTTATTGGATTTTCCGAACAGTCTCCAATTATATTGGAACCAAAAGGATCCTGCCTCTCCGTAGTCGGCCTGGCCACCACGATACGAGTAATCTGTGAGAAGTCCTATCAATTAAGATATCCGATCTGGTTAGCAACCGAATTTCAAGAATAATTGTTTTTATTAAATTATCGATCCTTTTAGTAAATCAATATTTTCTAAAAGTTACTTTTAAGTCTTTTTTTAAAACATAAAATATAAAAAAATGGAATAACAAGATACCCTTGTTTCTATGCATAAGTCATGCTTAGAGGAAAGAGGAGGACCAATCACCTTAGGAACCGAAGAAACTCCTGAAATCAGTTCACACATGATTAAACTAGTCAGTATGATCTGTAAATTTCAAGGATTATCGACTGAAAATCCTAACTTTCATATAAATAAATTTATCAGTCTGGTTGACTCTTTTAAGAAGGAATCAAACGAGAAAAACATTTTAAAACTTCATCTTTTTCAATATTCACTTTCTGCACACGCTTCAGCATGGTTTGACGCACTTAACCCGAATTCAATCCGTACATGGGAGGATTTAGCCACTAAATTTCTAAACAAATTTTATCCACCCTCCCTGCAAACCTGTTTAAGAAATGACATCACAAACTTTTCTCAAAAAGAAAATGAGTCATTGTGTCTAGCATGGAATAGAGCAAAGATGATGCTTAAAAGATGTCCGAATCATTCGTTAAGTCGGGCAGATATAATCTGTACGCTTTACAATGGTTTGACCAAGGGTGATAAGTCTCTCTTAGACATGGCCTCGCAAGGCAATTTCATGTCCCGAACAGCAGACGAAGCATGGAATCTCTTGGATGCAATAGCTGCACAGCAGGAAGATTGGAACAATGAAGCTGCTGAGAAGGATGACGTCTTCACTCATACGGTAAAAATGTTGGAAACCAGTTTACAAGATCTCACCCTCACTCTTCAAAGTTTACAAATTCCTAAAAACTCCGATGCTACTAGAACCAATCTAAGGTATCCTTACCCTAGATGGGCACACAAACAGCAAAATAGCTCGGATCATAATATAATATTCCCATTGCACAAACCTACTCTCCACTCTAAGGAAATTTTAGCTGAATTTATGAAAAAGCAATATATGATGAACCTTCAAGTCATAGAATGCCAGAACAAGTTCGACACTTTAATAAAGACTTTTGAAGAATTAATCACTAATTTTCAGCTTACGCTTAAACGATTAACCACTAAAATTGATATAGAGTGTAGTGAGTTTGATGCCCTAGTAATTACTAGAGGAGGGAAAGAAATAACTATTAATATACCCATACAAGATTTTTCATAAGGAACCTTTGCCAATTGACCAAGTCGTCAATCCACCGGAACCTATCTCTCCTAAGGCCCCGGAAATTATTCTGCGCGCCCGCATACCTTTCCCAGGTAGGCTTAGGAAGGAAAAACAAGAAGCACAATTTTCTAAGTATTGGGATATTATTAAGAATTTGTTTTTGAATGTACGTCTAGTAGATGCTTTAGTAGAAATGCCGAACTGCGCCAAATTTTTCAAAGAACTACTTTCAAACAAAGAGAGATTAAGAGAGATAGTTAGCTTGCCCTTAAGTGAAGAATGCTTGTTAGTATTACAGCATGGAATTCCCCCTAAGTTAGGAGATATAGGAAGATTTACGGTACCTTGCTACCTGCAAGATGTCCAAATTAGCAATGTGTTAGCAGACTTAGGAGCCAGTGTAAACCTAATGCCCTATTCATTATTCAAGAAGTTAGGATTAAATGACTTAAGGCCAACCAGGATGACTATCCAACTCGTGGATAGATCAGTTAAGATTCCTTGGGGAATCGCTGAAGATGTCCTAGTTAGAGTGGATAAGTTCGCGTTTCCCGTTGATTTTGTCATTATGGATATTGAGGAAGACACGAAGGTCCCACTCATTCTTGGCAGACCATTCCTAAATACTGCCAAGGCCGTAATTGACGTTCACGAGAAATCTCTGAAGTTAAGGGTTGGAGGAGAAGAAATCACATTCAATGTTGATCGCCTCATGAACCATCCTAAGGAAGAAGATGTGAATCTCTCTGATTCTTTTCAAGAATTCGTCAACGAATACCTGGAAGAGACTATGGCTATATGTAGTCAAGATCAAATTTCTAAGATTCTGTTCTTTACACCTCCTGAAGAAAATCTCGACAAACATTCCACCATAGACCTTAGTCAACACATATCTCCCCTCTCTGAAAGTAACTTTCTTGACAACACTATTCAAATAGCACCACTAGAACAAGGCATTCCTCTACCTCTATTAAGGAGAAGACCGAATGAAGAAACATATTTCATTCCGGTATATCAGGAACCCCAGTCAAGGGAAGACTGTGAGGAGTTTCCCGAACCTACCTTCGAAACTAAAGAAGACGTTTCTGAAGAGGAGGCATTAAGAAGGACAATTTTCAGAAATAAAGAACAGATAGCATCAGTGACCGCTTCTGAAGAATCAAAATTCCAGGAGAAGTACGACTCGTTAGACCGAAAGGAGATATCTAGAATGAAGCCATCTATCGAGGAGCCTCCGGAATTGGAATTGAAGAAGTTACACTACAATCTGGAATATGCATTCTTAGAAGGAGAATCGCAACTCCCTGTGATCATATCGAAAGACCTCACGCCACAAGAGAAGGCGAAATTGATTCAAGTTTTGAAATCACATAAGAAGGCAATTGCTTGGAAGATCTCCGACATCAAAGGGATCAGCCCCAACTATTGCACCCATAAGATCTTCATGGAAGATAATTTCAAACCATCAGTTCAGAGGCAAAGAAGGGTCAACCCTATGATTCAAGAAGTCGTCAAGAAAAAAGTAATCAAACTTCTGGACGCCAGTCTGATCTATCCCATCTCTGATTCGCCATGGGTCAGTCCTGTTCAAGTGGTACCTAAAAAGGGAGGGACAACCGTAATTCAAAATGAGAATAATGAGCTTATTCCAACTCGGGAAGTCACTGGTTGGAGAGTTTGCATAGACTATTGTAAACTAAACGATGCAACCCGGAAAGATCATTTTCCATTACCTTTTATCGATCAAATGTTGGAACGTCTATCAGGAAATGAATTCTACTATTTCCTTGACGGTTGTTCCGGCTACTTTCAAATTCCCCTCGATCCAAAGGACAAGAGAAAACAACCTTCACTTGTCCTTATGGAACATTTGCCTATCAACGCATGCCCTTTGGGTTATGCAATGCACCGGCTACATTTCAGCGATGCATGGTAGCAATATTCCACAACATGATTGAACGTTGTATGGAAGTCTTCATAGATGACTTCTCAGTCTTTGGTAGTACCTTTGATTCGTGCCTTTCAAACCTTGACAAGATGCTCACCCGGTGTGAAGAGTCAAATTTAGTTCTAAATTGGGAAAAATGTCACTTCATGGTAAAAGAAGGGATACTTTTAGGACATAAGATCTCTAAAGCAGGAATAGAAGTTGATAAGGCTAAGAATGAGACCATTACTAAACTTCCGGAACCTACCACAGTAAGAGCGGTAAGGAGTTTTCTAGGACACTCCGGTTTCTACCGACGATTCATTAAGGATTTTTCAAAGGTCACACGACCTCTCACTCATCTCCTAGGAAAGGAAGTCCCGTTTGTCTTCGATGAAGAATGTCGAAAAGTATTCAACTATCTGAAAGAGCAGCTAACACATGCACCCATCATGATAGCTCCTGATTGGAGTCTACCTTTTGAGATCATGTGTGATGCGAGTGATTTCACAGTTGGATCAGTGCTTGGACAGCGGGTAGATAAACACTTTCATCCAATCTATTACGCAAGCAAAACCTTAACCAGAGCTCAAGAGAATTACACTACCACGGAAAAGGAGCTGCTAGCCGTAGTATTCGCCTTCGACAAATTTCGTTCCTATCTCATCCTGTCCAAGACTACAGTCTATACAGATCATTCAGCCCTTAAATATCTATTCACAAGGCAAGACGCGAAGCCAAGACTCCTACAATGGATCTTACTCCTTCAGGAATTCGACATTGAGATTAAAGATAAGAAAGGAGCAGAGAATGTCGCAGACGATCATCTTAGTCGTTTGGAGAATCCAACGATGGAAAAACTTGCTGAACAAGATATCAGAGATAAATTTCTGGAATAACAGCTTATGAGTTTAGGATAAACTCACATAGGATCACAATTTACTGACACTCATTGGTATGCCAACATGGCCAACTACCTAGTTTCCGGAATAGTACAAAAGGGGATGAGTACCTCCCGAAGAAGGAAGTTCTTCAGGGATGCCAAGTACTACTACTGGGAAGATCCTTACCTGTTTAAAATTTGCCCTGATCAAATAATTAGGAGGTGCGTAGATGAAAAGCAAGCAGCAGGGATTCTTCACCAATGTCACCATGGGCCAACTGGAGGTCATCATGGAGCAAACTTAACCGCAAGAAAAGTCTACGAGTCAAGATTCTACTGGCCGTCTATATTTCGAGATGCGCAAGAGCTTGTAAAGTGTTGCGACGCATGCCAAAGGCAAGGTATTATCTCTATGAAGAATGAGATGCCTCGGACTAATATCCAAGCTTGCGAGATCTTCGATATATGGGGATTAGACTTCATGGGCCCATTCCCAAAGTCTAACAGAAAAGAATATGTCCTCGTAGCAGTAGATTACGTCTCCAGATGGATCGAAGCCCAAGCATTTCCGACTAATGATGCCAAAGTCATCACCAATTTCCTGAAGAGACTCTTCTGTAGATTTGGAGTTCCCCGTACGATAATAAGTGATAGAGGCACACACTTTTGTAATACTCAGTTTATGAAGGTGATGCAACAATACGGAGTTACCCACAAGATGTCCACTGCCTATCATCCGCAGATCAACGGACAAGCAGAGGTCATGAACAGAGCACTTAAAAGAATCTTAGAACAAACTGTCGGCCATCATGGAAATAAATGGGCCGAGAAGTTAGATGATGCCCTGTGGGCATTCCGAACTGCCTACAAGAATCCTCTAGGAACTACACCCTACCGCATGATCTATGGAAAAGCTTGTCACCTTCCACTGAAACTTGAATACAAAGCACTCTGGGCACTGAAGACCTGCAACCTCGATCCCTCAGTTACTGGAAGACATAGGAAAATGCAAATGAACGAACTCGCCGAATTGAGAGACCAAGCATATGAAACGTCATACATCTACAAGGAACGAACAAAGCTTACGCATGATGCAAAATTGATCCCTACAAAGTTCGCCCCTGGAGATAAAGTTCTTCTCTTCAGTTCTCAGTTCAATAAGTTCGCGGGAAAATTTAGATCGAGATGGAGTGGCCCATACAAAGTTGTACACGCTTTTCCACACGGAGCTGTGGAATTGGAAGGACGTACTGATAATTTCATAGTTAATGGCCACCGGTTGAAAACCTATCTAGAAGACCACAATAAGGAGGAGCACGTCTTCTCCTTTGATCCATTCAGAAGATCTGACAAGGAAAAGTCGAGCTGTAACGACTTGATAAACAAAGCGCCATTACTTATTATTTTTTATTTTCAGTCTTAAGATATTACCTCTGTGTACTAACAACTAAGCGCCATACTTGCGCTTAGTACTTATAAAGTTTGTTTAATGTGTTTAGGCGAAATGCCAAGCTCAGGGGCTTCAGTTTACATTCCCGTTCGCAGGAGGAGGATTCCTGTAGTTTACTCATCCGGAAGCAGTGCTGATCAGAACAGGCCATCAACAGGGCAATTAGGCCCAGGGCGTTTGATATTAGAGAGTGTTGAGGAGGATATCGGCACAGCACCACCAGCTCCTCCCATTCGACGATCTAGACGTTTAGCCAGGAGACCAGCTGAGAACACACAGTTGCCAGATATGCATGAGCCAAAGATAGTGATACATTACGGAGCTACGTTGAATGACCCTGATGTCACATGGGCACTACTCAGAGATCAGCAGAGACTTTACAAGGCTCTGAGAGCATACCTCCAGTGCGAGGGGATGCCACGCAGTACTCTGAGCCCATCTTCATTTAGGCTAGCACGCCGTGTTCAGCCGACACGACGAGCTACGCCCAGGCATTCCACACAGGCCTCAGTTCACTCAGTTCACTCAGCTGCCATGCTTGTACATGCTACTCCTGTTCCCATCACACCGCCTGCCCCAGTCACCGAGCCAGTCCCAGTTACTGAGTTACCAAAGGGTTGTCATCTAGTCACTATTCCCAATTCAGTGGAGCCACCAATGGCCCAGGCATTTGAGATCACTGGAAGCATACCTGACGAGGAGCCTTTCCCAGACTTATCCCACCTGGAGATGCCATCAGATTTATGTCTAGATTCACAACTAGGCCCTGAGTTGGATATAAGGCAACCTCTCGAGTACTTGCCGAGCCTAGACAATGAAGATGATGAGATCTGCAGATATTTCGCAACGCCAACACAGCATTGACTAGGATAGTATCCCATAGACTACTTTATCTTTATTTTATCTTTTAGTTTTTTTTTAAAAAAGTATTGTACTAAAAAGTTATATATAGTGGAAATGCTGCCTTTCTCTTTTTGTCCTTCATGCAGAAATATTATTAAAAGAGACTAGTACATAGGAGATTGACCGTAGGAAGGCCCAGCACTAGGAAAGTAACACGACTATAGGGAAGTAATCCTTCCTCAAACCTATTTCAATTATAACGCACTAAAATCTCTAAGTGTGGGGTAACCCCCTCAACTAACTTAGAATTTTAGAAGTCAATGTCCTTAATTTTTAAAGTATTAAAATATTCTTTCTAGAGAACATTAGGGACAATGTTCTTCTAAGTGTGGGGTAATGGGTAAGGTTTTTAAAGGTCGGAAGTTTTAATAGTCAAGTAACCATAAATTGCCAAGTTTTGAAAAATTCTTTTGTCCAAAAGTAATTGAGCAATGGATATTGGGTAATTTTGAAAAATTCTTACTTTGTTTTCGCCTAAAAGATCTAATAAAATTGCTAGAAATCGGTTTTCGGAATATTTATTAGAACGGAACGATTAAGCTGAAACTTATGTTTTGTGTCAAAAGATTTCTTTTAAGAAAATATGTAAAAGGCTACGCGTGATCAAGCACGACCCCTACTCTAAAAAGTGAGGAATATTGGACCCAAACTATCTGTATGACCCATCAAATCTGCAGTACTTTGTTATTTCAATTGATGAGCGTGCCGGTTTACGGTTCAAGTTAGAACTTGGTTCAGACATACGTTTCAAGACCAATGGTTAGTGAGCGCCATACGTGGTGCAGGTGCGATACTCTTTCCGAAATCATTCTGAATAGAGAAGACAAAAAGCCATCCGTTTCTGTTTCCACTCCACGCAATTTAAACCGACCAACTCACAAAAAAAAAGGGTTGATAAATCAGAAATATTCACCCCAAATTCACTCCCAAAATACACCATTCACATTCATTCTCCTTTCCATTCATCCAAAGATCCAGAGATCAATGAAAAGATAGTTCGATCAAATTCGCTTCAAAAGCACTAGTTGAAAAATTCCGAACCCCTGATTGTTTTTGATAGGTCAAAGACCTATTTTCAGTGGATTATCACTTCCTCTCTGGGCACCAGGAACGAAAGACAAAAGTTATGAAGAAAGGGTATGCCAAAAAAAATGTTTTTGAAAGAGCAAAGTCTCTAATAAGACAAAAAGAAACCCGAGGAGATACCCTGAAGAAGAATGCTGGAAGAGCAAAAAGAAAAAAAAAATTCTAGACAAAGTCTTAGCAAAATCCGCCTCTTTCGAAGAAAAATTTTACGGAATTCTTAGCCATTATCTATCCAAAATGGATACTCTGAAGAATTAAAGTCTATCAATTCTCTTAGAAATCAAGAGATCTGGATCTCTTTCACCAAATTCATAAATTTCCAACCAAAACCTATAACCCGTCTTCCTCTTGAAAGAATGCTTAGGAAGAAGATCAGTACTGTCCTTACTTAACCGGTGGAGATATCGATGCTTTACCAAGCCTATGATGAGAACTGTTATACGACTGGCTTCTGAGCGACAATACAATTAGAATAGGACACCCTAAATACTTGAGTGATATGAGTGATCCGTCAGTGAGGAGCCTGATCATGTATACTCTACATCTGAGAGTTGGAAAGTACGCGTTTTCCACTATGGACGCAATTGAAATCTAGCGATCAAAATCATCGGAGCTCGAAACTTTTTCTAATACTTTCGAAAGATGTGCCAACTTCTGATGAAGGCATTATAAAAAGATCTACGGGTGGGGCAAGGAAGTATCTATTAGAAAGATCCTTATATTCTCACTTTCTTTCTTGAGGACAAGCAAAGCTAAGTGTGGGGTATTTGATATCGGGCAAAAAGTCACGTTTTACCCCCTAAATTAAGCCCTAAAATAATAAAGATTAAAACTTTGTCGGCAAAATTATCGCTTTTTTGGTTGATTTTGTAGATTAAGTAATTACAAAGGCGATGTAAAAAGAATCAAGTAAAATGGAGCTAAAACAAAGATTCTAGAGCGAAAACGGTGAAAGACAAGAAATTAAGTTACGATCCAGTAAATCAAGGCTAACCAGCACCACATACGGCCTGCCATACGGGCTACCATACGGGCTGCCAGTATGGAGTACGGCCTGCCACACAGCCCAGCAATCGCCCCCAAGAAACGGCCTGCCAGCCATAACGCCTGCCAAATACGGGCCACCATACGGCTTGCCATACGGCCTGCCAGGCGTATTTGGGCAAAATTCTGGTCTATTTAAAGGGCCTTCTCCATCCATTCCAAGACACACTCAACTTGCAATTCAATTTATATTTTCAATCTTTTAGTTAGTTTTTAGTAGTAGTTAGCTTCGCTTTTATTTTTCGGAGGATATCCCGGCGAGTCCCTGTGATCTCGGGCAGATTTGTTCGGCCTTTTCAGGTTTTTTATCCGAAACGCTTATCTTTTGTATTAAACATGTATTCTTACTTTTTATGTTTAATAATGCGTTCCGATATTGCCATGATATCTTAACTTATATGTATGTTGCCATGATAGAAGTTTGGGTTAGCGTAATTATGTTAATTTAGTACGATTACTGTTATAATACTGAACTAGGAAGTCTGATAGATTTGTATGCTAGCATCTTAAGGATTGACCAACTTAGGTTGTAATCAGGACTTGTCCACCTATATGAAATTAGCTACTTCATAGGATTAAGACCCCTGGTTATACTGTATCTGAAGATTCTATGAACTCGGTATGGCCGGAGTTCCCGAGAGGCATCTAATGCACTTTTAGGACACGGAACCTAGGAATTGAGACATGAATGACCTAGTATGCCTATTGACTGTTCCAAAGAGACCTCTTAGGAGCTGTTAAGATCTAGTTAGTGCCTTTACTGTATGACCCAAGCCTATTGCATGTTCTTGTCTGATTGTTGCCTTAGGTCTTAGTCATATCAACTGTTTAGGTACTCATTATGTTTCTATCGGCTTTATTATCAGTATATTAACTGTAATGCTGTATAATGTTTGATTTGTTGAGATCTCATTAGTATGATAAAATGGTTGTTAGTTTTCATTTAAGGATTTGCCAACTTAAACCGACGAACTCCTTCCGTTTGTGATCGGTGTTCAATCAACAAGGCACGTTGTTATTCAGTTACCTAAACTGATAACGAGGGTTAGGATTAGAGCTTAACTCACTAATGAACCTAGTACTTTACTGAGGATAATCTCCGAGGTATTGTTACACTTCAATTATACGACCAAGTGACATACTTCTCACTGCTCAAAGAGAACTCCGAGAGTTCAGAGATAAGTAGGTCTGTGTAATTGGCTTATCCAACCATATCTATGTTAATCCAAGCATAGTCTTAGCATAAGCATAATTACCTTTCCCTAACCCAATACTGATGTCTTGGTCAACATTTCCCTGATCTGCATACTCCGGATATCCTTCCATTTTATTTACTTTTTTGCTTTTAGGACCTTTAGCTAAAATCAACTACTATCTTTTATCCAGGTAATTTAACTAAAAGACAATTATTCACTTGATCTTCAATTCGTTAATCAGCATAAAATTCGATACTAGGTTAACTTACACCTTCTACACCTTAGAAAATAAAAGTAAATTTAGGCCCCGCAAAATATAAATAAACGAAGACGTTGTGTGCTACTGAATCGGACATCGTGCGACCTAACGACACCGCACAAAACAAAACCGTCCGTTAGTGGCATATCAAACATCAGAATCACTTTGTTTTGTTTCTACAAAAAAAAAATATATATATATATATATATATACATATATAACCCAAACTGAATGTGAATTCCCTAGATGGACATATACGAAGGTGAAGGTGAAGGTGAAGGTGAAGGTGAAGGTGAAGGTGAAGGTGAAGGTGAATTCACTAGATGGACCCAACCTAAGTGTAGATTGACTCGAGCTGAGTGCAGTATGTGAAAACAAATATATACATATACGAAGGTGAAGGTGAATTCACTAGATGGATATTGACCCAAGCTGCTTGCAGATTGACCAAACTTGTTTGCGCATTGGACCCAATCTGAGTGCAGATTGACTCAACCTGCTTGCAGATTTGACCCAACATGCATGAAGATCAACTAAACCTGCTTTGCAGATTGACCATATCTGCTTGTGCATTGGACCCAACCTGCTTGTGCATTGGACCTAAACTGCTTACAGATTTGTATACATATATAACAACAATATTTATACACTTAAGTATGTTCAAACTATATTTTTTCACATACAGATTGAAATTATAGATACAGACTGATAGATGAAGGTGAAGGTCAAGGGTGAAAGTGAATATACTAAGTGAAGGTCAATTTCGATTATAGCATATGTCATTTTTTTAGGTGATTGAAAAATAAATGTTTGCATATTAATACAAAATTTCAAGTTTGGCAAGATACAGACTGAAGTGTTAGATACATATTGAGTTTTTTAAATAGTTCAAATACACCATATATAGTACATTATAAACAAAGGTGAAGGTGAATTCACTAGATGGAAATTCACCCAACCTGCTTGCAGATTGACCAAACATGCTTGTGCATTAGACCCAACCTACATGCAGATTGACTAAACCTGCTTGCAGATTTGACCCAACCTGCGTGCAGATTGACTAAACCTGCTTTTTGCAGATTGATCAAACTTGCTTTTGTATTTTACCCCAACTTTCTTGCATATTGACTCAACCTGCTTGCAGATTGACTCAACCTGCTTGCAGATTTTACTCAACCAGCGTGCAGATTGACTCAACCTGCTTTTGCAGATTGACCAAACGTGCTTGGACATTGACCCAACATACTTGCAGATTGATTCAACATGCGTGCGGATTGATCTAATAAGCTTTTTAGATGATTTTAACTAGGTGATACAAACAAAAGAGAGTAATTAACTAGTTCAAAATACATGTATAATTCAACATTATTTTAGGTGATTTTATTAGGTGAACTTACCTTGAGAACCATCTATATAATGAAAAGAAGCTTCAACATCAGTAGAATTATCTTTAACATCATCAGAATGATCAACAGACGTTTCACAAACACTTTCGTTATTTGATACGCTTAATCGCCTCTTTTTATAAGAACTTGAACTAATTGATTCAGATTCATTTAAAGATTTATTTTTCATCTTCGTCATTTGTGATTTGTGATTTTGGATTAATATCAAAAATTAAATTGGGGAACGTTTGATTGATATCAAAAATTAGGTCACAATTGATGTCTGTTGAAATTTGGGGGAAACGATTTGATCGATACGGAGCGGCGTATTTTTAAGGGTGAAATGTCGAAACTACCCTTTCGCGTATCTCAGTTCCTTGGGTTCTCTACATACCCTAGTTCTCCATGGATCTTCACCCTATATATATATATATATATATATATATATGGTGAGGATCCATGGAGAACTAAAGGTAGTAGAGAACCCATGGAACTCGTGCAGATTGAGTTAATCTCCTGCAGATTGACTTTTTTTCTGTGCAGATTTGACTTTTTTTTGTGTAGATTGACTTTTTTTTGAATATTTTTTTTTTGCAGATTGACTTTTTTTCTGTGAAGATTTGACTTTTTTTTTGTGCAGCGGATTGACTTGTTTTGCATTTTTTTTGCAGATTTACTTTTTTTTCCTGTGCAGATTGACTTTTTTGGCAGTTTTTTTTTTTTTTTGCAGATTGACTTTTTTCCTGTGCAGATTGACTTTTTTTGCAGTTTTTTTTAAGATTGACTTTTTTCAGTTTTTTTTTTTTGCATATTGACTTTTTTTTGTGCGGATTGACTTTTTTTAGTGCGCAGATTGACTATTTTTCAGTTTTTTTTTTTTTTTGAAGCTCAATCTCCACATAGATTGAAGTTCAATCTATGAGTTCTATAGGTTCTCTACATACTCTAGTTCTCTATGGATCCTTTCACTATATAAACACTGATTATCATTTATATCATTTAGATTTACAACTTCAGAAATATAAACCTCAAATTCCTAGTCAAAATCATTAAATGCAATTAAAATGTTGCTACAGTACTCGTCTTCAAATTTCGACTTCAAAGCATTGATGTTTCAAACAGCAAATTGAGCTTGAATTTGTGATCCTATATCATCATTGAAGCTTCGTGATCAATAATAACATCATAACATCAACAGATTCAACGTTTTTCAGATCGATGTTCTTCATTAACCGAATACGTGCCAGATTTAGTCTCCAAATCAATCGGCAACAAATTAGAGTAATGTAAAAGTGCAGAACTCTTCAGATTCATCTCGTGAAACTACTTGCAAATTTACATATCCTAATTTGATAAATCAAGTTCGAATTCAAAGGTCAAACATTGAAGCAAAAGTCAATTGTTTATGATCTTCATCAAATTCAAGAGCTATGATCTTTTTCAGGCTATGATTTCGGTTTCCAAGTGTTAGATGATTGATTTGCAACAACTTTTGAGAAGGAATCGTGATCTAAAACGTGCTCGATCAAAAGTTCACCATTCAAGTTCATTCATGGTGGTTTTCGAAGTGTTCATCAATGATTCTGCTGTTTTGTTGCGATTTTAGTTGTTGATGCTTCACAACAACTGATAATCGTTGTTAATGGAAACTATTACCATCGATTTTCAGGATTAATTCAATGATCTGTTGCTTTTGATGAAGTTTGGTCTTCAATCTCGATGAAGATGATACGAGCAGATACAGTGGATCATATTCGGTATACATGTTCAAATCACATTAAGTTATTCCTGATAAACAAATTCGATATGCCTGTTGCTGTTACTGATTCAGTTGGAACTGATTATGATTCGGTATGGAAATCATATTCAGACTCGGTATTAAAGATGATTCAGTACCAGTTCCTGAATTTGGTTTTAACATTCAGTATCCATATACTGATATAATTCGGAAGGGGCCCAACCGAATCTATTTTGTTTGAATGGCACAGGCCCAACCGAATCCACACACTTAAAAGTTACTGAGCCAACCGAATCTGGAGAAGCCCAGCAGGCTAATTTCAGTCCACTATCGAATCTGACATTAAACTTTCTAATATTTTCAGTTTTGGTCCCTAACAAGTTTCAAAATTTTGCAAGACCAGTCTTTTACCGAATCTGACAGCTTATTTGACACTTTTAGTCCCTGACAGTTTATCAGATTATCAGGGATGGTCCTTTACCGAATCTGGACCTCCAAAACATATTTTTCCAATATTTTTGAGGCTCGGATTCACACGATTTTTCTCATACACGTTATTTGCGATATTTTGGGGAATTACAGAATACATCAACCATTTTTAAACATTGACGCTCTTATTTCATGCAAGCATCAATGTGCGGGAGAAAAGAACATGGTTGATGTTCGTATGAGTTATTACTTGGTTTGAAAGGGAAGTGAATGACAAGCGAAAGTGAAACACCGTCTTCATTGAGGTTGAATCATCTTTCTGTGAATGCCAAGAAGAGCCACTTCACGAGACATTATTGGATTCCTTAATCCGACGGGGGTGTCATAAAGATTTGAACACACTGTCATGTAAGGATTATGAGGTCATGCATAGTTCAAGTAGGTGAGAGTCTTGCTATACATGATTAAAAGCCCACGATAGCTTTGAAGAAAGACATTCATTAGTAGTACGTTTGATCTTTCTAATCAAGGCGAGTGATACTTCAACGATTGTGACTTCAATACACGTACGGTATTGGACTCGGACTTTAAAGAAGACAAAATCAAAGCATTAAATGTTTGGCAAGTGAGCAAAGGAAAACGAAAAGCGACTTCCACATCCTTTGGGGAGTATTTGAGACGTTAGCAACTTCAAAGGAGCCAACGATCTATACAGTTTAATTCGTGCCCTATAGCGACCCATCCTAATCCACCTGGACGAATCTTTGAAGCAGTGTATTAGCTTGTAATTTAGTGAAGGTGGTAGACAAGAGATTCGTTTGCAGAAAAAATAAAAAGTATAAAGTAGATGTTGAAGTGTAACTGTTATAATTTCCTGTTTTCCTATTCGAATGCAGATGTGCTCTAGCTGTATAAAAGTTGATCATCGAGTAACTAGAGCTAGTGAAAATAGTAGGATAAATTTTGTTTTGTATTGACAAATTTGCAGTCGACATTTAGTGAGCAGACAAGAAGGACATAAAATAAAAATATAAAATGAAAAGCAGAATTAGATGTGTAACTGATTCGTACGGAATACTATATTCTGTTTTCTTTATAATTTATTTTTAATATTAATAACTACTAAATATAAATATGTTAGATATATTAATAATAATAATATTGACACTATTATTAATAATAATAAAAATACTAATAATAATAATAATAATAATAATAATAATAGTAGTAGAAATAAAAAAAAAATATAATATCAACATAATGCTATTTAATAATAATTATATTAGTAATAATATTATTATTATTGATAAAGATACTAATAATAATAAATGATAATAATAATAATAATAATAATAATAATAATAATAATAATAATAATAATAATAATAATAATATGATAATATTAATAATTACAATAATGATATCTTTAGTAAAAATAATAATTTTATTAATAATTTATGCTAATGATAGTTATAATGATAATGGTTTTTAATGATAACGGTAATAATAATGATAACCATAATAATAACCAAAAATCATAACTTTCTTACTAATTATAGTAATACTGATATTAATAATGACAACAATAATATTAGTAATTAAATGTATCCAATTATAATTTTAATAATAATTATAATAGTAATAATAATATATTAAATAACCAAAAATCACGTGTATACATATATGAAATGAAAGTGGTCCGAAATTTGTGGGTTTTGATTGATTACGAGAATTCTAGAGATGAATATCTCTAGTATAAATTTAATTTCCATTAACATCAATCCACTTGCATGCTTTGATTACACTACAGGAGTTTATATTCAACAAGGTTTATCATAAGTGATTCTAATTATATATTAATTAGAAACACCAACTATAAATACTTATATTAATAAAATAG
Source organism: Rutidosis leptorrhynchoides (assembly GCF_046630445.1). Lineage (NCBI taxonomy): Eukaryota > Viridiplantae > Streptophyta > Magnoliopsida > Asterales > Asteraceae > Rutidosis > Rutidosis leptorrhynchoides. The sequence goes on along the minus strand of NC_092341.1, from coordinate 282,184,573 downwards.
TCATAGTCAATTGAAACTTATGTTTCGTACGATTGACAATTATGTATATTACTAAATTCTTAATATACAATGATACATGTCATGTGTAGTCCTAAACTAGTTATATTGAAATACTTGTTATATATATATATATATATATATATATATATATATATATATATATATATATATATATATATATATATATATATATAATAGATCATTTTGAAAACTAAATCGTATAATATTTCTTTAACATGTTTTAAGTTTAAATATATATATATATATATATACATATCTATTTACAATTAATTGTTCGTGAATCGTCGGGAATGGTCGAAGGTCAATTGAATATATGAAACAGTTCAAAATTTTTGAGACTCAACCTAACAGACTTTTCTTATCGTGTCAAAATATTACATCGTATCGAGAGTTTGGTTTAAAATTAGTCGAAATTTTCCGGGTCATCACAGTACCTGCCCGTTAAAGAAATTTCGTCCAGAAATTTGAGTGTGGTTGTCATGGTTAACAATAAAAATGTTTTCATGATGAATATGAGTTGATAAATAGAGTTTCATCATTATTGATTAATATAGACTAAACGATTCGATTATGTGAAGCGTACAAATGTAGCTGTCACAAAAGAGTGAAATAGAGATTTAACTTTTGACGTAGTCACAGTGGATTTTCGGAATTCAAGGAATTTAGGGAAAATCTACTTAATCTATATAGGATTTGATTCTTCGGTAACTAAGGCAATTAGGATCCTTTTTGATTAAATGCGGTCACCTGCCTCGATTACTATGCCGGATATTCTGCTATAAATTCATCTCCTCTGTTCCATTATATTCATTATTCTTGTATTTTCTTCTTCAATTCATACTTCCAAAAGATTTTGAAAATTTTAAATCTGGTTCTGATTCTTGACCTCATTCTGACTATCGTAACAATCATCCTTCTATTCCAACTCTCACCGGAGGAATCTGTTTACTCTTACTTCGCTCTAGGTATTGTTGTATTTATAATTCTCCCGTGTTTTTACATTGCTATACGCATTGATATTCACGATTTGTAATTTCGGGGTTATTATTGGGCTTTATACTTTTCTTTATATTTCGGAGTTCCATGCTTTTGTTTCCTCTTCCCGGCTTTAAGTCAAGCGAATAATGATCCAGAATTCGTAAGTATAGAGTTTCGAATGATCATAATGTTCTAAGCACGAAGGATCGTATTCTCACGATTTGATTAGTCAAATTACCAGAATCATTGAGGATTGAACTACTAATAATTTATTTTATTGATATGTTCATAGGGTTAGCAGAATGAATGAGTTGTGTAACATGGCACATGATGATGGTATGATCTGTGAATCATCATGTTTCATTAGAACTTCCAGCATGACTTAATGTAATATAATCACGTTGGTCAAACGTCATTATATTATACTAACTCATGCTCTAATTCTTAACACTTCTTCAGAATTCATTCATAATTTATACTTAGGTTTTACAGAAGTTTTCAATATAATGTAATACAGAAAGCACGAAGAGGTATATAATTTCGGACGAGAATATTTATGAAAATATCTTCAGAAATATCGAAGATATTTATGATGATATTTTGGAAATTTCGGAGTTCGAAAGTTGATGAAGAAAATTTTTTCGCAAGATTTTAACATGACTTCGGAGCAAGATATTCTCTAAAGATTTCATCGGATCCAGAATTACCTGGATTCTTTGAATATAGGGTTTGGTCCTTGTATTTGTCCTTGGTCTCCTTCATTGTTAGCTCAATCCGTTTTTCAGTACCAAAGTTTCTATCGAGAGTTCCCAACGTTCCATTCTTTTTTATCAAACTTTTGGCCATTTAGACCATCTACAATTTTGCTGTTTCCTCTGCATTTTAATGCTACCATATTTGAATCATCGGTTATCAATCCGAGGTGGTTTCAAGAGAATTGTGTTTTTAGATGATTAAACGCTGATTGTAATCGTCAAGATACAAAGTATGTTTAAGATGAAATCAAGTGGCAAACTTAAGGAAATATTTACTGTAGTAGATGTAATTTATTCATGATATTTTAAATCAAAATGTGTTATAATTAATATTTCCTACTCTTTTAATACTTTTTAATTGTCCAAGGTTAGTAGTCCAATGTTAGTAGTCCAATAGTCCAATATATAATCTTAGAATTTAAAATATTTAAGATCAGAAGATGATGAAGAAGTTTTACGTAGTTAATTAATTGGTTACTAATCAATTTTATTTTCTTCATTATGCCACTTGTCAAATCTTGACTTGGATTTTGATCGGCAGAAACTCGTATATGAAATTGAATTGGAATGAAAATGGTTATTCTTTGGTGAACGAATACGTATATTTATGAATTTGAGCGGTATTGTTAATGACTGTTGAATCTGTGTCGAAGAATGTACAGTGTAACTTATTAATGTGAAATCTAAATATTTCTCGAGTATTACCTACCCGTTAAAATATTTTCACCATTAACAGTTTGTACAAAAGAATCTTTAATTACAATCTTTATGAAAATATATATACATATATATTTTCTTCATATGTAATCATGGATTTAATGAGTTAATATAATATTAAACTCATTTGATTTACCATTAGAACTAGAATACATAATCTCTAAAACATTAGAGATTACATAATCGCCGTGAAGAACGAAGATAAATGATGTAGAATGGGGATTATGCTCGAGGTACAGATTGTGATATTGAGGCTTGTGATGCGGAGGTTGAGACTTATGTTGTTGGTGGTATTGGTGCCGTTGATGCCGGTGTTGACGGTGATGCCTGCAAGTTGTGCATCGTACTCTCCAAGCTACTACTCGAGCACAAAGTTCGTTGACTTCTTCTATTATTCCGGGATGATTGGCGGTTTGAACAAGCGGATGAATAAGGTTTAGTATTGTAGATATTATGTAATCGTTGTGAGCTATTCTAGAAATGAGGGTAAAGATGGTGTTTCGAACTGTTTTGCCGGTAAGTGTTTCAGGTTTTTCGTCATGGGGTGGATTCGGTTGGTGGAAAGGATCGCATTTTTCTTGTCTCCATTGATTAAGTCAACTACGAACCCATCCCCAATTCATCCAGAATTGATGATGGATAATTGGTTGCTCCATTCTGGTTACACTGCTTTCGGAGTTCGAGTGGAAATCCATATCAGAAGAGCTATCGGAATCCAAGGAACTTGAACTGGTTGCAGAATTCATCTTGCATGGTTAGATAAAGGATTTTCGATATGAAATGATTTTCGGATATGATATTCTAATTACATAGAATACCTAATACCTATATATAGTACAGAGTATCCCGTAGATTACGGAGGGAATTAAGGAAACGTGTTAGACAAGGTCTAATGTGATGGAATATGAATTTGTCTGTACACCATCTATACAATATTTACAATAAGACGTGTCGAGACTGAAAATGATAAGTAGATATTTTTTGACAATGAATGATATGCAAAACTTTTGACATGCAAACAAAGTCCAAGTCTAGACTCATTAATGTATCCTAACAACTACTAGGTCGAAGTCCAGACTAATTAATGCATCTTAACAACTACCAGTCAGACACACTAATGTAAGACCTGGTTCGCTAAGACCACCGCTCTGATACCACCTATAGCGACCCGTCCTAATCCACCTGGACGAAGTCTTCAACAGATGGTCCCATTGCGAGGTTCTGACCTCTATAAGCCATAATTATTACTATAAAATCAAACGAATCTTTGAAGCAGTGTATTGGCTTGTAATTTAGTGAAGGTGGTAGACAAGAGATTCGTTTGCAGAAGAAATAAAAATATAAAGTAGATGTTGAAGTGTAACTGTTATAATTTCCTGTTTTCCTATTCGAATGCAGATGTGCTCTAGCTGTATAAAAGGTGATCATCGAGTAACTGGAGCTAGTGAACATAGTAGGATAAATTTTGTTCTGTATTGACAAATTTGCAGTCAACATTTAGTGAGCAGACAAGAAGGACATAAAATAAAAATATAAAATGAAAAGCAGAATTAGATGTGTAACTGATTCGTACGGAGTACTATATTCTGTTTTCTTTATAATTTATTTTTAATATTAATAATTACTAAATATAAATATATTAGATATATTAATAATAATAATATTGACACTATTATTAATAATAATAAAAATACTAATAATAATAATAATAGTAGTAGTAGAAATAATAAAAAAAAATAATATCAACATAATACTATTTAATAATAACTATATTAGTAATAATATTATTATTATTGATAAAGATACTAATAATAATAAATGATAATAATAATAATATGATAATATTAATAATAACAATAATGATATCTTTAGTAAAAATAATAAGTTTATTAATAATTTATGCTAATGATAATTATAATGATAATGGTTTTTAATGATAACAGTAATAATAATGATAACCATAATAATAACCAAAAATCATAACTTTCTTACTAATTATAATAATACTGATATTAATAATGACAACAATAATATTAGTAATTAAATGTATCCAATTATAAATTTAATAATAATTATAATAGTAATAATAATATATTAAATAACCAAAAATCACGTGTATACATATATGAAATGAAAGTGGTCCGAAATTTGTGGGTTTTGATTGATCACGAGAATTCTTGAGATGAATATCTCTAGTATAAATTTAATTTCCATTAACATCAATCCACTTGCATGCTTTGATTACACTACAGGAGTTTATATTCAACAAGGTTTATCATAAGTGATTCTAATTATATATTAATTAGAAACACCAATTATAAATACTTATATTAATAAAATAGTCATAGTCAAGTGAAACTTATGTTTCGTACGATTGACAATTATGTATATTACTAAATTCTTAATATACAATGATACATGTCATGTGTAGTCCTAAACTAGTTATATTGAAATACTTGTTATATATATATATATATATATATATATATATATATATATATATATATATATATATATATATATATATATATATATATATATATATATGAACTAAATCGTATAATATTTCTTTAACATGTTTTAAGTTTAAATATATATATATATATATATATATATATATATATATATATATATATATATATACATATCTATTTACAATTAATTGTTCGTGAATCGTCGGGAATGGTCGAAGGTCAATTGAATATATGAAACAGTTCAAAATTTTCGAGACTCAACCTAACAGACTTTTCTTATCGTGTCAAAATATTACATCGTATCGAGAGTTTGGTTTAAAATTAGTCGAAATTTTCTGGGTCGTCACATGCCCCATATACTTTGAAGGGGGAGTTTCTCAAGTTTTTCAAGCTTACTAATCAAGGCAAGTGTTGAGAGGGAGTTGTGTTCTTCATCAACACGAAGTGATGCAATAATGAATGTCAAGATCATGCGCATTCCGCTGTGCAAACTCAAAGACCATTGAAGGTAGAAAACTCCAAGATTCAAAGATCTACTTCAATGGCCATAGGGATGGCACCCGCAGGTCGTGGGCGCGGATCCACTACATCCATCACCCGCACCTGCACCCGCGAATTTTTTTATGATCCAGTAGCCCACGAATCTTGGTTAATGGATTTATTTTTAGATCCATGCCCGTACCCACGGATATTCAAGGGTCGCGGATTTCCTCGCGAATCTTATTCATGAAGTATATGTAAATTAAAGTAATCAAAAATCATAAATAAATATCATTACATAATTCAAAGTGACATGAAAAACATCGTTCAATCATATACCGATGTTTATGATATAATAATATGAGAAAACATATATTAGTTATACTTTTTTTGCTAGTATATGTGAAGCTACAATATTTAAAATTAACAATCAAAATTTAGTTGCTACAATTAATCATACGGTAGGTTGACGAATTACCAAAGTGATAGGTAAATATTAGATTTTTTAAGATAGTCTAATAAACGAAACAAACAACAATGTGCTTTGATTATATAATATATTTAATGTGTAGTTATGGAATGCTCGATTTACTTAGAAGTTCGATACCAAAATGATATGATGAATGTAGAAACTTATATGGAGTAAATTATTACCTATTGGCCATTTATTCAAGGTGGCGATTTTCACCCACTTAGAACGGGTATATCCTTGGATTATTCAAACGGGTATTACGGATTTTCGGATAGGATTTTACCCGCAACGGATCTATTACATCCATCACCCACCCGCAACCCGTCCGCGGGTACAAGATTACATCCATCGCCCACCCGCGGGTAAAGATTTTTTATTTTACCCGCCCATCACGGGCGCGGGTATCCGCTGATCTCGGATTTTTTAGATCCGTTGCCATCCCTAAATGGCCATGCAAGATTCGAGGGAGAGTTAGTTAGAAATAGTTGATTCCATCTCATTGTAATTTTGTATGCATTTTATCTAGTGTGCAATCTTCGAGACATAGTTATCTCTTAGGGAGAGATTGTTAGGTGCATAGAAAGAGCTAACTATATCCCTAAGATTGTAAGAGAGGTGTCCTATAGATGAGGGCTATATATAGAACACCAAGCCTCCCTTAGTCACTAGCTTAGCCACCGTTATGTAATGTATTCAAGAGAGCCGTAGAATGATAGTTTGACTATTTGACCATTTCTCACTAGTATTCATGTGGTTAATGCTCATATTCATGGTATTCATACATCTAGGGTCCTAACATCAACAATTTTCGTTTTAAGTTGATATTCAATGGGTTTGCGTTATGTCCGGTAACCGATGATTCAATATGACCGAAGTTTGAGAGAATAGAAGTTTAGTTGTAGTTAAAAGTCAAAACTGTTTAGTAAGTGAAAGTGTTCTTGTGTTCATATTTATGCATACAGGTTGTCAAGAAAGTTTATATATTATATAAAGAAATACTCCGTATATCATGTCCTGTAAGAATGATATATGATTGATTTTGATCGGCTTGAATTATATAAGGGTTAAAATGTTAAATACTTTAGATGTGCTTCATATGATAAGTGGTCTAGGCTTTTAAGATATACTGGAACGACGGGTGATAAAATTAGGCTACGATGTTGCTCACAATTAATTGGTTAAGATATATACCGTACTGTTATAAAATATCTAGATTGTGTTATAAAATATCTAGATTGGATGTTAATTTTATTATTATTATATTTCTTGCATAGTAATATTTTATACTATAAATAGACATGTATGGTAACCATTTAAGGTGCACCATTTCTCTTGAAATATCAATATCAATATTTCTTCTCTCCTTCTTCTCTCTTTTTCTCTCTTTGTTCTTATAACCATTAAAGGTAGTTATAAGCCTACTGAATTATAACACGTTATCAGCACGAAAAGCTTAGTGTAATTAAAAGATATCTCAAACGATCACGAATCACTAATCAAGGTATGAAATTATTAATAATTTTCAGACTCGAATATATCAAATTTTGGACTACTAACATTTATATTTATGTTATTTAAGTTATATATGGTCGGTTATACCACCTGAATTATATTTCTGTAATCTAACTTTTACTAACTTCACTAACATTTATATTTATGTTATTTAAGTTATATATGGTCGGTTATACCACCTGAATTATATTTCTGTAATCTAACTTTTACTAACTTCACTAACATTTATATTTATGTTATTTAAATTATATATGGTCGGTTATACCACCTGAATTATATTTTTTGTAATCTAACTCTTATTAACTTCACTAACATTTATATTTATGTTAATAAGACCTCATGATTGTACGCAACACGTCATTTGACAACACGGTACTTTATGTACGCAACACGTCATTTGACAACACGGTACCAAGGGTCGAGATTAATTCCGATCAATACGAATACGACGGGGTCTTTATATGTTATCTAACATTTATGATTACTTATGCAATTAATCATTATTTATTTCATGCATACTAATGTTTATTCTTAAATTTATAATTTTAAAAGTTAAAATAAAAAAATAGTTTGTATTTTTATTAAAAGTAAATCTTAAAAGTTAAAATAAGAAAAAGTAGTTTGTACTTTTATTAAAAGTAAATCTTAAACGTTAAAATACAAAAAGTAGTTTGTATTTTTATTAAAAGTAAATCTTAAAAGTTAAAATAAGAAAAAGTAGTTTGTATTTTTATTAAAAGTATATCTTAAAATTTAAAGTAAGAAAAAAAAGGGGATGGTAAAATGGAATAGTTTTTTGTCAAAAATGAAGTATTGAAAATGAAGTGGTCTCCTTCTATAACTAAAAAAAAAATATATACTTTTATCAAATGAATTTTTTTGTGGCGGACAATTTCAAACACGAGTCCGTGTTTAGTTTATCAAGAATATCTCTTGCTTTGGTGAAAGGTCACGATCACGATATCAAGTGTTGTGAAAGAATTAAAAAATTGGTCAAGTGGCCTTTTAAAAACTAGAAAAAAAAAATTTAAACAAAAAGTTTTTTTATATATTTATAATTTACGGGTAACGTAAAAAAAAGGAAGTTTTTTTTAAAAAAAAAAAAACAAAGAAAGTGTTTAAATGAGTTTTACAGAAAGGGGGAAAGCAAAGTAAAAAAAAAACTTTTTTCCAAACAAAGGTAAATGAAAGTAGGACTTAATACAAGAAAAAAGTAAACATCTCCTAAACGTGATAAAATCTATCAATGATAAGTATTAGACTTGATGAGCTAAATGTGACAAAAATGTTTCAACATGTCTTATGTTAATTTTCTAAAATAAATTATTATTATTCCGAGTTTAACACATATACATATGTTAATTAAAAACAACATTTTTGTTCTTATGTAGTGTTGGGTTGCAATTTTGGTTGTATGCCATAATTCCATCCAGTAGAGTGACAATAGAAAACTTTTGATGATAATCAATAAAAAACTTTTTTCCAAACTTGTCAAATGTTTTGTTAAAAACGTGACCGTTGAAAAAAGGAGGTTGAATAATAAAACTTAAAAAACAAATTATTTTTTTAAGAGTGTGCATCAAAATGGCCCGTTTAATAATGGGGAGTAAAAATATAGTCAAATTGTTTCAACGAACAAGGGTTCAATTGGATGTCTCTTAAAAAAAATCCGCGGGTACGGGTGATGGATCCAATGGATCCGCATCCACGACCCGCGGGTGCTATCCCTAATTGTGACAAGTACAAATCAACTAAAAGTCTAAAAAATAAATGCTCTTATAGGGACCAAATGTTCACAATAATTGCCTAAGCTAGATATGAAACAAATAGTTCATAAAAAAAAGGTCGTTGTGCGTTTTCGGGATGATAGCCGAAATACACTTACAAAAGTAGGTCAGCCGTCAATTCTTTATGGCCATATCAACGTAGATCAATAAAATCATTTATGGTTTTGATAAAAAATTAATTATTTTTTTGGTCTTGGATTCTCGGTAACAAAAGCAAAGGTTGTTTTTGGTTGCCACAACAAACAAGACAGAGGTTGTTGACTTTTGTTGTTAAACATGGCACAAGTGAACAATAACAATAGATTATTGTTTTTGAAAAGAATAATGATGCGTTAATTTTATTGTATAAAATAAAATTAAAGAAAATGGTTTTCATTGATGACTATGAACAAACGCAAACAAAGTGTTTGTGGTATTTGGTGATTAAAAAAAAAGTGCATCTAAAGCTTCTACTGAAAATAATATGCATCTAAAGCTTCTACTGAAAATTAATGTGCAAGGTACAACGTATAACTATATGGTCAAATTCATTTGAGCCTTCGGAGTCACAAGTATATGATGTATATATATATTACTCAATTAACAAAATAGTAAATCTAAATTAATTCATATGAATAGTAAAACGAAATTAATTAATTTACTATTCACATAAAAAAGCGCATATGGTAAAAAGCGCATCGCATATGATAAGCGCATATGATAAAAAGCGAATATGATGAAAAGCACAACGCATATGATGAAAATCGCATATGATTAAAAGCGCATATGGTGAAAAACACAGCGCATATGATTAAAAGCGTATATGGTGAAAAGGATATATGATAAAAAAAACACATATGGTGATTTATAAAAAAAAAAAAAAACACATATGGTGATTAATGGAAAGCACATATGGTGATTAATGAAAAGTATATTGTGAAAAAGAATCACAAATGTTTCTTGAAAGAATTCAAGGTAAGATATATGAACCAATTCATCCATCATGTGAACCATTTTGATATTTCATGGTTCTAATAGACGCATCTAGCGGATGGTCTCATATTTGTATGTTATCAAGCCGTAATATGGCATTTGCAAAGTTTCTTGCACAAATTATTAAATTGAGAACACATTATTCTGATTACACCATTAAAAGGATGAGACTTGATAATGCTGGTGAGTTAACATCTCAAGCATTTAATGATCATTATATATCTACAGGGATTGTTGTTGAACATCCAGTTGCTCATGTGCATACACAAAATTGGTTTAGCTGAATCAATAGATAAACGCTTACAGCTAATAACTAGACAATTGATAATGAGTACAAATCTCTCAATATTTATATGTGGACATGTAAATTTACATGCTGCGACATTAATTCGCATTATACCATGTGGAAGTCGTAAATATTTTCACTTAATACTTGATTTTGGCCAAGAGCCAAATATTTTCTACCTTAAAACATTGGTTGTGCAGTGTATGTTCTAATTGTATCACCACAACACAATAAAATGGTTCTTCAAAGAAAGATGATAATATATTTTGGATATAAAACATCTTCAATCATAAGATATATTGAACCCATGATGGGTGATGTTTTTACAGCACGTTTTGCTGATTGTCATTTTAATAAAACATTGTTCTCTAGATTAGGGGGAGAAATAAAAATAAAAAATAAAATGATGCTTCATGATGTGAACATCAATTAAGGTATATTGAACTCGCACAAAAGAATGTGAAACGAAAGTTCAAAAATAATGCATATGCAAGAACTTGCAAATTAATTACTTTATGCATTTACAGATATAAAAAAGTGACTAAATCATATATACCAGCGATAAATGCTCCAGCTCGAACTGAAATTCCAAAAGCTGGCAATAATGTCACTGTTGAGTCTTTGCCACGCATCAAACGTGGAAGATCAATTGGTTCCGAAGATAAAAATCCTCGAAAAAGAAAATCAGCTGATAATGAGGTAAGAGAAAGTGTTCAAGAAGAACCACAAATCAATATTCCTTCTGCAGAGGATATTGATAAATGTAAATACTAAAATTGCAATAAATTATGCAATATTATGGAACCAAAATGAAACTAAAATCTCTATGAGATATTTTCATATAATGTTACAATGACATCATGAATAAAGATGATGATCTGGAACTAAAATCTGTCATTGAATATACAAAATGGACATGATTGAGCTCAATGGAAAGGAGCAATAAGAGCTGAATTAGAATCGCTCGATAAAAGAAAAGTTTTCGGATCAATCGTTATCACTTTTAAAGATGTGAAACGTATGGGATACAAATGAATTTTTATCCGAAAAGAAATGTGCAAATGAAGTTACAAGGCAAAACTAGACTTGTAACTCAATATTTCCCACAAAGACCAGAAATGAATTAGGAGGAAAAATTATCCTCCTGTAATGGATACAATTACTTATTAGATACTTAATCAACCTGGTAGTTATTTAAATGCATCTCATGAATGTTGTTACTACTTATCTGTATGGATCACTTAATAGTGATATATATGAATATACCTAAAGGGTTAAGGTATCATAACCATCTAATGTAAAACCCAAGGGAATATATTCCATTAAATCACAAAGATTTCTAAGTGGGTTTATACAAACGGGACGTATGTGGTATAACCGATTAAATGACTACTTGATAAAAAAAAGGGTATAAATATAAACTTATTTTGCACGTATGTTTTATAAAAACAATGTTCGGATATGAGATCGTAGTTGTTTATGTCAATGTTCTTAACATCATATGAACAAATAAAGAGATCTATGAAATCATTCAACTTCTAAAGAATTATTTTGAAATGAAAGATCTTGAAAAAACTAAGTATTATCTTGGATTGCAAATTGAGCATATGCCTAATGGTTTACTTGTACATCAAACAACTTATACCGAAAAGATTTTAAAACATTTTTTTTTAAAGACAAACTCATTGTTGTTAGATCACTCAATATTGACACTGATCTATTTCATCCCTGCGAAGATCATGAAAATTTTAACAGATCGGAAGTTCTATATTTTAGTGCAATTGAGGTTCTTATGTATCTTATAGATTATACAAGATCTGACATTTCTTTTGCAGTTAATTTGTTGACAAGGTTCAGCTCAGCCCCTACCAAAAGACATTGGAATGGGATCAAACAAATAGTTTGATACCTTCGGGGAACTACTGATTTATAATTATTTTATTCTAACAACTCGAAACAAGATTTGTTTGGTTATACAGATGCAGATTATTTATCCGATCTACATAAAGCTAAATCTCAAACTGGATATGTATTCCTAAATGGAGGCACCGCAATATCATGACATTCTCAAAACAAACACTTGTTGCAACATCATCAAATCATGCCGAAGTGATTGCATTACATGAAGCTACTCGGGAATGATTTTAGTTAAGATCAATGATACAAATCATTATTGATTCTTGTGGACTAGAACGCTATAAAAGCGTAACAACTATCTATGAAGATAATACAGCTTACATAATACAAATGAAAGAAGAGTATCAAAAATGACAGAACAAAACATAAATGCTGACGAGGCGCTAAAGCTATAAACGGTCTTAACGGTCATAAGTTTGATGGAAAAGAATGGTATATTGGTAAGGCTCAGAAAAAGACTGAAAGGGAATAGGAACTGAAACAACGGTTTGAACAAACCATGAAGGAGACTGTAGACAAATCACGAGGGCCAAACTTGTACATAAAAGATTTAGATGATACAGTTTCAGATGAAAACCTCAGATTTTTCTCATATACTCAAGATATCGTAAAAGACAACCAGATTAAAATGAGATACGTTCAATCAATAACTCTGCTGATCTTTATACCAAAGCACTGCTAACTGCTATTTTCAGAACACACGTTCATAATATTGGCATGAGGCATGTTCAGAAGATGTAACAACTCAGGTGTTGCCTACTTGAGGGGGAGTCAACTTTATGCTGCACTCTTTTACCCTTAGCTAAAGTTTTATCCCAATGAGTTTTCTTTAGCAAGGTTTTTAACGAGGCAGTACTAGTTATTCTCTAATAAAATTGTCATCCAAGGGGAAGTGTTATAAAATATCTAGATTGTGTTATAAAATATCTAGATTGGATGTTAATTTTATTATTATTATATTTCTTGCATAGTAATATTTTATACTATAAATAGACATGTATGGTAACCATTTAAGGTGCACCATTTCTCTTGAAATATCAATATCAATATTTCTTCTCTCCTTCTTCTCTCTTTTTCTCTCTTTGTTCTTATAACCATTAAAGGTAGTTATAAGCCTACTGAATTATAACACGTACTATATTTTAATTTGGTATTAATTTTAGAGTTTTGAATTAAGGAATATGAAATGATAGAAATGATGATGATTGAAGAAATGTCCACAAAAATGCATGTATAGTCCAAGTTTGTGTACAATGACAAAAGGACCCTCGTGTGTCTGACACATGCTTGAGGTTAACGGAATCAGTGTAACGTCCGTGAGCAAATTGGATTATCCTGAAAAAAATGCAAAAAAAAAAAATTAAAAAAAATTAAGTTTAAAATATCCGTGTATTTTTCTTTCTTTCTTTTTTTTTTTTTTTTTTTTGCAAATCACAATGATCGTCCGTGTAATTTTGTTTTTCAGGGAAATAACCATTAATTACTTTTAAAATATAATTGGTTTTGAAATTTTTGAAAAAAAAATTAAAAATCTCATTAAATTTAAAATTTTAATTTGCCACTAATTATTTTATTTTATTATTAAAAGAATTACTAACTAGTGCCATAATACAAGTTAACTAGAGTTAACCAAGCTTAATTTTCTATAATAAAAATAAACAATAATTACTTTTAAATGTATTTAATTGTTGGAGTTAATTTGTATTTTTAGAGCACTAGTTATCATATATATATATATATATATATATATATATATATATATATATATATATATATATATATATATATATTGGTAGGATCAAGAGGGAAGTAACCAATCGGAGGGAAGCGGGGGGAAGCAAAAAGTTTTTTTTTTTTGTTTTTTGAAAAAACTTTGTTCACGAACATTATAGATGAGATGAAAATATGAACATTTAGTAGAGACACTTTGTGATAAAAGTTTTTATTTTGGCGGAAAAACGCTCGAAGAAGTAATATATAACAATTATCGTGTTTTTCGAGCGTATGTTGAGGTTTTAGCTATTGGGGTTTAGATATTAGGGTTTAGATATTAGGGTTTAGAAATTTAGGGTTTAGGGTTTAGGTTTAGGGTTTAGATTTAGGGTTTAGATTGAGTTTTTAACACGAACGGTTTAGAGTTTAGGGTTTAGGGTTTGGTGTTTTGGGTTTATGGAATAAATCCAAAACACCAAACCCTAAACCCTAAACTCTAAATCGGGCTAAATTTTACTTCACAAAACATGAAGAAAAAAAACGTTCATATTCTTCACGAACAATATTATCTTGAATGTTATTTTTGTCGATCGTTTTCCCGCCTAAATAATAACATTCATCACGAAGTGTCTCTTCTAAATGTTCATATTTTCGTGTAATCTTGATGCCGGAAAAAAAAATTCTAAAAAAAATTTGCTCTCCCCCGCTTCCCCCCGATTGGTTACTTTCCCATTGATCCTGCCCCTATATATATATATATATATATATATATATATATATATATATATATATATATATATATATATATATATATATATATATATATATAGTGGACCAATCCATGGATAAGCACTAAATGGGGCACAAACTGGATAAGTAAAATTTCAAAATTTTTTTTTTTTAAAAAACGATCCTTTAATATGCAAATAGAAGAAAACGAAAAAATTTTAAAAAGTTTTTTAACAAAATCGTTCGAAAATCGATGATGAATGGTAAACATCGATGATGAATGGTAAAAATTGATGATGAATGGTAAAATTAACCATTCATCTGGTTAATTATCATTCATTTTTGTTCGCGATGAATGATAAAATTAATCAATGCTAAAAAAGCAGATGAATGGTTAATTTAACCATTCATCTGTATATGATGAATGATAAAAAAACAGATGAATGGTTAATTTAACCATTAATCTGGTTTTTTTAGCATTGATTAATTTTATCATTAATCGTAAACAAGATGAATAATAAATTAACCCGATGAATGGTTAATTTTACCATTCATCATCGATTTTTGAAAGATTTTGAACTTTTTTTTATGAAAAAAATTGATTAGAGGTGCATTTTAATGCAGATTTATGAATATAAAAAAAAATTCAAAAAAAAAAAAATTTATTTTGCTTATCCCGTTTGTACTCCTTTTAAGCTTATCCATGAATCGTGCCCATATATATATATATATATATATATATATATATATATATATATATATATATATATATATATAAATTTTTTTTTTTCCCGCTTAAACAACAAAAGAAAAAGAAAACCACCAACAAACATATTTGGTCCGAGATTCCCGCTAACATAAGCCGTATACATTCATCGTACGGTCCAAGTACCACCCTCGTACGCCACTACATCTTTTTTACTTTTTGCTTTTCTATTATTGGCCACAACCCAACACACACAAAAAAAAGTTGTTTAACTTCCACTCACCAGCGTACGTTAGCGTCATCTATTTCGAATACTTCGACTCTGGGAAACCATGTACACGAAGATTTGTACGTCTTGCTTTTCGATGTTTTAATAAATAAAAAAAAAGCCAACAAAAAGACTACTTGTCTATTTTGTATTATTTTATTTAAAACAAACACCTTGGCGTAATTACTAATTATACATCCAATAGAGTGATAAACTACGGAGTCGTCTAATCGTTTTACTGCTCCTTTACAAAAAGAAATCGTTTTACTACTTTTTAGCAGAGTTATACAAATCAACATTGTGCACTTTACTTTTCATCCCTTCATATCATTTTTGTATGGCAGGTTACCCACGCATATTGCTTTCTACGTGGCAAACATCCAACGCCCAATTTTCAAGTAATGGGGCTTGAGTTTTACATGTTGCTTGATCTTGCGTTGGATTTCAACGGAAAAAGCCGCGCATGTGACTTTGTTGTTATTAGTTTTATATTAATTTCAAAATATTATTTTAAACCTTTTATTATTACTTTACTAATTACGGAGTATATTTAAACACATTGTCACAACCCTCCTTACACAAAAAACTCACACCACCATTACTTCGCACTGTCTAGTTATCAAAAAAAAAAAAAAAAAAACACAACAAACTCACGCCCCTCCCCATTATAAATGGTCTCATGCCTCCACCAATGCCACCATTAAGACCATTTGTAATGGAAAGGGCGTGAGTTTGTCGCGCGAGTTTCTTTATGCACTTTTTTAATGACTAGTCAGTGTGATTTTTGGTGTGAAGTAATGGTCGTGTGGTTGGAAAGTATTATGATGTGTTAAAATACAATTGGTAAAGTAGTAAAAAAGGATAAAAATAATATTATTAAAATAATATAAAATTAATGAGAGGTAATCCTCACGCACCACTTTTTGATTTGTGTGCACCGAATTACCTATTATACCCTTAAGATTATACCTAGAATAATAATATAAGTTCAATTTCTTAGATTAATCTAGGGGTATAACTGTAAGTTTATAAGACAAAAGTGTACATGGATCAAAAAGTGGTGTGTGACGATCACCTCCCAAAATTAATAGATGGAAATCCAAGACCGTGACTTCTCCCGAGGGTATCCAAACACACGCCTCCCAAATGCCCTAAAGCCATGTCCCATTAGGATGAGGTTGGTGTTGGTTTTGTGCCAACTAGATTTCCCACGCCGGTGGATTTCATGCGTTAGCAATGGTCTTAATATTGAAACATAGATTGATAAATTATTTTAGTCCCGGCAATCAGAATAACACAAGTATTTTTATTTGGATGTACGGGCCTTAGCCGAGTTATTTCGTGATCATTTCTAGCCATTTTCAAGAATAATTGAATATATGTTGTTGGCGAAGTTTGAACTTGATGCCTTTTATGTGAATATCTAAGACTCCAATTATCGATTGTGGTATTTAAGCAATGTTTTAACGTTGCATACAACAAAGTCGTCGTACTATTATTCACTTTCTATCTCGACTCACTTTAAATTTGCATAGAACTAAAATGAATCGCGGCATGCTGGCATCATGCTACAGTCTCAAATTGACTGGTTTTGCGTTTATATTGTCGGGCTTATAGCTAAAACACTGGATCACTACTAGCTGAAACCACCTGAATGGCCTGATGAATAAGAGTTATACCGTATAAAAACTAGTATAATATAATCTTAACTTAATTCGCATTATATATTATTAATGATCTCAAAAGTGGACAAAGCTTAAAACAAGATTTTCACAATAAAGTGAAAAACATCAAAGTAAACATCAGATAAAAAGAACTACAGTACTATTTTTTTTTAAAGGCAAGTAGTCGGCATCGAATACTCTCATTTGCCACTCACGCAAGCGCTTTCGGGAGGAAACCCGAATCACATTGCAGGAAACTGATCCTTAAGCCATTCCGAGAGGCAGGCGGACTGGGTTTGAATCCTAAATGGATCTGGGAGAAAACCCCATGGGGTCAATTTGGAGCTCCATATTTCAGGCAGATTGATTAATAGCATGTGCATAGCGAGGCTCGAACCCCTTACCTAAACCCCAAGCCCCACACACAAGTAGGGATGGCAATGGATACCCGATCCAGTGGATATCCATCCGATTCACCCAATTATTCGTGGATATGGACGATCTAAATGGATATGGATATGGACGTGGATGAAAAAATGTCATCCATGGATGAACCCGCTTTCACCCGAAATAACTAAATATAAAAATTTATCACTCAAATTAGTATCATTTATGTAGTGATTTTTCATTAATTATATTCATATTCATCTTTCTTTGTATTTTCTCTAAAAATATAACTTTCTTCTTATATTTTGTTTTCTTTAAATAATCAAATGCATTTATCGTACTTTGGTGGTTCAAATGTGATTCCATGTAACTAAAAGTAAGCAACTTACATGTCGATATCTTTACATGTTTAATAGGTTATCTATTGAATATTTGTTATATAGATTAGTAAAATGTGACTTTCGGTCGCATAAACTATTCAAAATATTACTTTTGATCGTATATAGTGAACCACCGCTTATAATTGTTAAAAATAAAATAAATTTAAACGGATATGGATAATTATCCATTAACCCGTTTCACCCGACGGATATGGATATGGATGGATGAAAAGTAAAAAAACTAAATGGATATGGATATGGATATGACCTCACCCGATCCATATCCGATCCATTGCCATCCCTACACACAAGGTGTGAGGATGTCATTGAGGCAAGGCTACACTAAAACAAATTTATCAATTGTTCACGCATATATATACACGCTTGTAGGAAAGTGTGAACTTTTTGTCAAATTTCTCACACTTATAAATATGTATAAGTTTGCTACATTTATGAATTATGAATGTTATTTAATTTTCACATAAAATTGTAGAAAAAGTTTGTTCATACTTATTAGCGTGAACACAAATTTAATCACATTTAAAAATGTGAGTAAATTTGTTACACCTCATTTCTTCACACAAGGAAGAGCGTGAACAAATCTAGTGCAACAAAATTAACTTAACACTCTTAAGTGTGGTTATATTTATGATTATACACACAAATTAGTGTGAACTTTTTTTCCCACACTTTTATGTGTGAAACTATCACGATATTATTCACTTATAAGTGTAATAGATTTACACATATTTACAAGCGTGAAAAATTTAACAAAAAAGTACACACTTTTTAAAAATGTGTATATTTTTGCGTGGTTAGTCAGCAAATTTGTTATAGTGCTACAATGGTTCTACAATACTATTTAAAACATTTGAAATTGAACTGACATTATTTGTCTCGATACGATACAATGATATGTTAAATCTAAACATAGGTTCTCCTCGATATCCCACAATAATTCTTCAAAACCAAGAGCCCAAAAGTCATCTGTGTAAGGCCCAACTCATTTCTTTAAGGCCCAGTATATTCATACTGGATTACTAGGTTATTGTTGAAAAGCCCAAACGTCACAGGCTTCACAATATAAGTCCAAGCTCAGTACTTTTGTATGATTAAAGATTGATTTTGAGTTGTTTTTGGGTGAGTCACTTCATTTCATTACGAGTTTACAAACATAATGTGCGTTTGATGAAATTTATCAAAGAAATTGAAATTTCAAGGAATGTACATTTCTTTGAGTGAAGGACCGTACCAAACATAGTCTTGTTCTATACATAAAATATACTATAACATTAAGGTTTCCAACCTACAATCTAGAAGCCCACCTTCTAGATGTTCAAAGTATCATTCTTTTAACACCATGTGAAAGTAGCAAAGTTGAAAACGGTGACGGTCGCCAACCTTCCACGTTCACACGTCACCTTCCTCGTTCACACCTATCTACCGCTATAAGATCTTAGCTATAAATAGAGGTGCAAACCTCAGTTGTAAATCATCCCAAATCACTCAGAGAAGTGTAATCACAACCTAGAGAGTGTGTGTGAGTTTGAGAGTTTTTTTTTTAGAGTTTTGTAAATACTCGTGTAATCTATTCTTGTGAGTAATAGAGTTATTTTTCTCTCAAATTTGTATCTCTCAACGTCCAGGCGATCCTCTCTTCCTAACAAGTGGTATCAAGAGCTAGGTTAGAGACGTTGGTCGAGTTTTGGGTTTTCTGAAATTTTCTCAAAATTCAATTTTGAGTGTACCATTGGATTCGTCTCGTCGAACCGAGTCCAACGCAAAAAAACGGTGACTTAAACGGAGTTATAACGAGCCCAGAAAACGCGGTCAAAGTTTGGTCAACTCGCCGGAATCTCGCCGGAGAAGACGACCGGTGCCAGAATTTTCGCCGGAGAAGAAAGTCCTGTAGCAATTCACTGTAGCAGCTGGCGGCACAATAGCACATTCCTGTAGCAGTACTGTAGGAGTACTGTAGCAATTATGAAATTTTACAATTTGGTCCATGAAATTTTCAGAATTCCATTTTTTTTTTTTTTTTTTTTTTTTTGTTCCTGAAGTTTATAAGGTCAAATTTTGGTCAACTCGCCGGAGAAGACGACCGGTGCCAGAATTTTCGCCGGAGAAGAAAGTCCTGTAGCAATTCACTGTAGCAGCGTGCGTCACTGTAGCACGTTCCTGTAGCAGTACTGTAGCAGTACTGTAGCAATTCTGAAATTTTACAATTTAGTCCCTGAAATTTTCAGAATTTCATTTTTTTTGGTTCTGGAAGTTTATAAAAATTATAATTTTGCCCCGTAAGTGGAATTTAAACCGCGAAGTGTCTATTCCACCATTTTCAACCGTTCCGGACGTAACAGTGATCTTTGTTTTCTACAATTCAACCCCGTTTGTGTTGAAAAATTATTTGTAAGATGATAATGTCCATAGAAGAGTCAACATCATCTTCGGGAGCTATGATTATGCTCACAGCCACAAACTACACGTTGTGAAAACGTCGGATGGAAGATCCCCTCAGCTTTAAGGATTTATTCGATCCTATTGAATTGAAGGGTATAAACCCTGATTCTGCCAAAGAGAAAGAGTGGAAGAAATCAAACCGAAAAACTATTGGTCAGATCCGTCAATGGATTGATCATAGTGTCTTCCACCATGTTGCACAAGAGACAGACGCATATGTCCTCTGGAAAAAGTTGGAGGCCATGTACCAGGCCAAGACTGATCGGAATAAAGCCCTACTGATGAGGCGTTTAGTCAACATGAAGCTCAAAAGTGGAACTTCAGTTGCCGAGCATACCAGTGAGTTCCAGAGCTTGGTCAAGCAGTTATCGTCTGTAGAGATGCCTCTTGGCGATGAAGTTTAGGCGCTATTGTTACTTTGTTCTCTTCCCGATAGCTGGAAAACGCTGGTCGTAACACTCAGCAACTCAGCTCCGAATGGAAAACTTACCATGTCAATGGTCAAGGATGCCCTATTCAGTGAAGAGGCAAAGAGAAAGAACATGGCACAGATCAGACTCATGTCTTTATCACCGAGAATCGGGGGAGACAACGAATGAGTAGCAAAAACAAATGGAGAGGCAGAAGCAAGAGCAGGGGCAGGTCAGCTGATGGCAGAAAACCGACATATAAATGCCATCATTGTGGATTAGAAGGTGATATGAAAAAGAACTGCTACAGATTGAAAGAGGAACAAGATCAAAGCAGTTCACAGTCGAAGAACAAGGGTGGAGAAACATTAGTTACTATCACTGGTGATGTAGCTTATTGTTCAACCCATGATGAGACATGCCTTCACGTCTCACGAGAAGACACGGAATGGGTGGTAGATACTGTAGCTTCCTACCACGTGACTCCATATAAGGAATACTTCACAACATACAAAGCTGGTGACTTTGGATCTGTGAAGATGGGAAATTCCAGTCCCGGTGAGATTGTCGGAATTGGTGATGTCAAGATAAAGACAAGTTCCGGGAGCACAATCACTCTGAAGGATGTCCGCCATGTGCCAGATTTTCGGCTGAATTTACTTTCTGGAGTAGCTCTCGACAAACAGGGATATAATAGTCATTTCAGTAGAGGCACATGGAAATTGTCAAGAGGCGCTATGATAGTCGCTCGAGGACACATTTGTGGCACACTGTACAAGACTCATGTGAAGATCTGCACAGACAGTGTTAATGTTGCAGAAAAGGAGGCTTCACAAAATTTATGGCACCAGAGACTCGGTCACATGAGTGAGAAAGGGTTGTCTACCCTAATAAAGAAGGAGCTTATCAATGTAGACAAGGACGCTACACTAGATCCTTGCAATCATTGTTTGTTTGGTAAGCAGCATAGAGTCTCGTTTAATTCCTCTTCAACGAGAAGATCAGCGTTACTCAGTCTGGTACACTCTGATGTTTGCGGTCCCTTGGAGGTTGAATCAATTGGCGGCAACCGATACTTTCTAACGTTTATCGATGATGCTTCTCGAAAGGTGTGGGTATATTTCTTGCGGACGAAGGATCAGGTTTTCGATTACTTTAAACAGTTCCATGTCATGGTAGAACGTGAGACAGGAAAGAAGTTAAAGTGTCTTCGATCCGACAACGGCGGTGAATACTCTTCCAGGTAATTCGATGTCTATTGCAGATCATATGGCATCCGACATGAGAAGATGGTCCCACGTACCCCTCAACACAATGGTATAGCAGAAAGAATGAACCGAACAATCATGGAACGTGTTCGGAGCATGCTCAGTATGGCTAAGCTGAGAAAGCCATTCTGGGGAGAAGCAGTCAGAGCCGCATGTTACTTGATCAACCGAACTCCATCAGTACCACTGAATTTTGAAGTTTCGGAGAAACTTTGGTCTGGAAGGGATCCATCATACTCTCACTTAAGAGTATTTGGATGTTTAGCGTACGCACATGTATTCAAAGAGCTCAGACATAAGCTGGATGCAAGGACCACTCCATGCATATTCATAGGCTATGGAGATGAAGAATTTGGATACAGATTATGGGATCCAATGGAGAAAAAGGTGATCACAAGTAGGGACGTGGTGTTCCATGAAAGCCAGACAATAGAAGATATTGAAAAGCCCACAATATCTCAGGAGACAAATGTTGCTGCTCAGGTGCCAGAGGCAACAACGGAATCATTCATGAGAAATGAATTTTCAGTGCAAGAAGAAATGCCAGAAGTAGAAGATAATGATGAAGATGCTGAGCAATGGGAGCCACAACCCCATCTGCCAGATATTCCAGCACCATCACAAGGTCAAGATGATGGTGGATCTCCTCAGAATGTTCCAGAAGTTCGTAGATCTGAACGAGGTCGGATTCCATCGAGTAGATATCCGGAATTCGAGTACCTTCTACTTACTGAAGATGGAGTACCAGAGAGTTTTCATGAAGCAGTATCTCATAAGGACAAAGAAAAATGGTTGCTCGCAATGCAGGATGAGATGGATTCTCTGCAGAAAAATCAAACTTATGAGATTGTAGAACTTCCACGCGGGAAGAAGGCACTGAAAAATAAATGGGTGTTCAAGCTGAAAAAGGATGGCAGTGAAAAAGTGGTGAAACACAAAGCACGACTTGTAGTCAAAGGATTCCAACAGAAGAAAGGGATTGATTTTGATGAGATATTTTCACCAGTAGTCAAGATGACTTCAATTAAAGTCATACTTGGATTGGTCGCAAGTATGAACTTGGAGCTTGAACAGATGGATGTAAAGACAGCTTTTCTTCATGGAGATTTACAAGAAGAAATTTACATGGAGCAGCCGGAAGGTTTTGAGGTTTCAGGAGATAACCTCGTATGCAAGCTGGAGAAAAGTTTGTATGGTTTGAAGCAGGCACCTAGGCAGCGATACAAGAAGTTTAACTAGTGCATGGTGAGTCAAGGGTATAAGAAAACTGCAGCAGATGAGTGTGTCTACATTCAAAAGTTTTCTGAATGAAATTTCGTTGCTCTTCTACTATATGTAGACGATATTTTGATCGTAGGGAAAGACGCAACGAAGATCAACCAGCTGAAGAAGGAACTCTCAAAGTCTTTTGACATGAAAGACTTAGAACAGGCTCAACAGATTTTGTGAATGCAGATAACCCGAGACAGGAAGAATAAAAGGTTATTGTAGTGACCCGAACTTTTCCATGATTATATATTAAATGAAAACTATATTTGCATGATTAAATGTTTCTAACATGTTAAGTAATCAAACTTGTTAAGACTTGATTAATTGAAATAGGTTTCATATAGACAATTGATCACCCAAGTTGACAGGTGATTCACGAACGTTAAAACTTGTAAAAACTATATGATGACACATATATGATTATATATATATAGTTAACATGATATTGTGATAAGTAAGTATCTCATTAGGTATTTTAACAATGATTTATATATATAAAATTGAGTTTATTGAATTAAGAAACTCGAAACGATATATATAACGATTATCGTTATAACAACGTCTTACTAAATACATATGAATCATATTAAGATATTGATAAGTAAACATGTCATTAAGTGTATTAACAATGAACTACATATGTAAAAACAAGACTACTAACTTAATGATTTCAAAACGAGACATATATGTAACGATTATCGTTGTAACAACATTTAACTGTATATATATCATACTAAGATATATTAATATATTATAATATCATGATAATGTAATAATTTAACATCTCTTTAGATATAATAAACAATGGGTAAACAACATTTAACAAGATCGTTAACCTAAAGGTTTCAAAACAACATTTACATCTAACGACTAACGATGACTTAACGACTCAGTTAAAATGTATATACATGTAGTGTTTTAATATGTATTCATACACTTTTTAAATACTTCAAGACACTTATCAAAATACTTCTACTTAACAAAAATGCTTACAATTACATCCTCGTTCAGTTTCATCAACAATTCTACTCGTATGCACCCGTATTCGTACTCGTACAATACACAGCTTTTAGACGTATGTACTATTAGTATATACACTCCAATGATCAGATCTTAGCAGCCCATGTGAGTCACCTAACACATGTGGGAACCATCATTTGGCAACTAGCATGAAATATCTCATAAAATTACAAAAATATTAGTAATCATTCATGACTTATTTACATGTAAATAAAATTACACATCCTTTATATCTAATCCATATAACAACGACCAAAAACACCTACACATTCTTTATATTTAATCCATATAACAACGACCAAAAACACTTTCATTCTTCAATTTTCTTCATCTAATTGATCTCTCTCAAGTTCTATCTTCAAGTTCTAAGTGTTCTTCATAAATTCTATAAGTTCTAGTTTCATAAAATCAAGAATAATTCCAAGTTTACTAGCTTACTTCCAATCTTGTAAAGTGATCATCCAACCTCAAGAAATCTTTCTTATTTATAGTAACATATCTTTCTAATACAAGGTAATACTCATATTCAAACTTTGGTTCAATTTCTATAACTATAACAATCTTATTTCGAGTGATGATCTTACTTGAACTTGTTTTCGTGTCATGATTCTGCTTCAAGAACTTTCAAGCCATCCAAGGATCCTTTGAAGCTAGATCCATTTGTCTATTTTTCAGTAGGTTTATCCAAAAAACTTGAGGTAGTAATGATGTTCATAACATCATTCGATTCATACATATAAAGCTATCTTATTCGAAGGTTTAAACTTGAAATCACTAGAACATAGTTTAGTTAATTCTAAACTTGTTCGCAAACAAAAGTTAATCCTTCTAACTTGACTTTTAAAATCAAGTAAACACATGTTATATATCTATATTATATGCTAACTTAATGATTTAAAACCTGGAAACACGAAAAACACCGTAAAACCGGACATACGCTGTCGTAGTAACACCGCGGGCTGTTTTGGGTTTGATAATTAAAAACTATGATAAACTTTGATTTAAAAGTTGTTCTTATGGGAAAATGATTTTTCTTATGAACATGAAACTATATCCAAAAATCATGGTTAAACTCAAAGTGGAAGTATGTTTTTCAAAATGGTCATCAAGACGTCGTTTTTTCGACTGAAATGACTACCTCTTACAAAAATGACTTGTAACTTATATTTCCGACTATAAACCTATACTTTTTCTATTTATATTCATTAAATAGAGTTCAATATGAAACCATAGCAATTTGATTCACTCAAAACGGATTCAAAACGAAGAAGTTATGGGTAAAACAAGATTGGATATTTTTTTATTGTTGTAGCTACGGGAAATATTGTAACAATTCTATACAAATCATATCCTAGCTAACTTATATTGTATTATACATGTATTCTAATATATTATGTAATCTTGGGATACCATAGACACGTATGCAAATGTTTTGACATATCATATCGACTCATGTATATATATTATTTGGAACAACCATAGACACTCTATATGCAGTAATGTTGGAGTTAGCTATACAGGGTTGAGGTTGATTCCAAAAAAATATATATACTTTGAGTTGTGATCTAACCTGAGACGTGTATACACTGGGTCGTGGACTGATTCAAGATAATATATATTGATTTATTTCTGTACATCTAATTGTGAACAACTAGTTGTAGGTTACTAACGAGGACAGCTGACTTAATAAACTTAAAACATTAAAACGTATTAAAAATGTTGTAAATATATTTTGAACATACTTTGATATATATGTACATATTTGTTATAGGTTCGTGAATCGACCAGTGGCCAAGTCTTACTTCCCGACGAAGTAAAAATATGTGAAAGTGTAGTGTCCCGTTCATATCGATTATAAACGTCACGTACTTATTGGTGTCATTGCGAGGTATTGACCTCTATATGTGACATTTTTCAAAATCTGCATTCGTTTTTATAATACAAACCATAACCTTTATTATAATCAAAGGTTCAAACAGCATAATAATGATTACTGTTTAGCGATAATCTTAGTTTTACAAACTTTACATTTGATAATAACTATACGATTTCCAACATATTTTACATTACAAATCTTCCGATATGCAGTTTTATTTTTGACACAAATATGCATACTCCAAATCCTGCTTAAATTCGGCATAATGCAGCGGAAGCTTTTAATTATCTCCTGAGAATAAACATGCTTAAAACGTCAACATAAAGTTGGTGAGATATAGGTTTAATGCTAGCAACGTTATAAATATAGACCACAAGATTTAATATACATAAACGTTTTAATAAAAATATTCTAAGTGGTTGAGAACTTGATAACCATACTTAACATTTAATCAACGTCGCATACTCCCTTTATTATGAAATCTTACTACACCGTACCAAGTGTAGTCACCGAAACGAAGTACTGTGCAACCGTTGAATACTGGTCGTCCAGTCCGGTTGGGGTTATCAGGCCCGATAGATCTATCAACAGGATTCGCGTTTACAATACCGCATGTAAATAGTAGTTACCAAGTTACAGGGAAGTATGCCAGTGGTACAACTCAATGTAGAATATATATTTTTAATCACTTGTGTCCATAACGTAAATCATAAAATGCATGTATTCTCATCCCGAAATATTTAGAGTTTAAAAGTGGGACTATATACTCACTTTTGCCTTGAAGATATTTAACACGACTTGGTCTCCGATAGATATCACGAACCTAACCATATATATAATATATCAATATATTTTCTTTTCAAATAATCGTTACATATATACTTATAATATTTTTAATATCTATTAGTCCGTAGTTAGCCGTCCGATGTTAGTGGTCCATAATTAGTTGCTCAATAAAATAAATAAAGACCCCATCATATTCGTATTGATCGGAATTAATCTCGACCCATGGTACCGTATTGTTAGATGACGTGTTGCGTACATAAAGTACCGTATTGTCAAATGACGTGTTGCGTACAATCATGAGGTCTTATAATTAATCTTCTCGTGTTGTTTACGGGTGGTCCTGAAATATGTAAAATCAAATTATGAGTAAATATATATAAAATATCATGTTAATTAGCCAAGATATGATTATTTTGGTTTTAGTCAAAATATTTTCGTAGCTAAACTAGCTTCGGATACCCGATTTTGTTTTAGTCGTAGTTTCTTCAATACAACTCCGTTTTTGTTGGTTCAACTTGCCACTTCCTTAGATCGAGCCATTATTTATGAATATGAACTGTAAATACCTTAGTTTGCATTCTAAATCACATGTTATAGGTCAAACTTGGGTGAATCTTATGAAAGTGATCATTTCCGTCATAAAAACAACATCTAGATGATCATTTTTATAAAAATACTTACACTTTGAGTTATACCATGAGATTTTTATATATTAACATATTCATAAGAAATATCATTTTTCCAGAATATAAACTTCCAATTTAAAGTTTAAGATGGTTTTTAATTATCCAACCCAAAACAGCCCCCGGTTACACTCCGACGACGTAAATTCAGTTTTAAGGTGTTCTTTGTAAAAACAAGTTATATCTTGTTAAGTTAGCATATCATTATGATATATTACAGGTCTTGAAGTGTTTTAAAAGTCAAGTTAGAAGGATCTATTTAGTTTGCGAACAAGTTTGAAATCATTCAAACTATGTTCTTGTTGTTATAATTTATAACCCAAAATAAGATAGCTATATGAATATGAATCGAATAAGATTATGAACAAGGTTACTACCTCAAGTTACTTGGATAAAGCTACTAGAAAAGATAGGAAATAATCTTGATCCTAAAGAGTGGTGAAGTTGGATTGAAAGGTTGGAAGTAAACTTGTACACTTGGAAGGTTATCTTGATATGTTCTTGATCAAACTTTCTTATGATGATTAAAGCTTGTTTTTGATACTAGATCTTCATGGTTATTTGCTGAGATATTTAAGGTGTTTAAGGCTTGTGAGAGTGTGTGTTTAGCTAGGAAATGGAAGTAGAAAAATTTGAACTAGAAATGGTACACATGTAGCCATTAAATGGCGTGAAAATGGGGAGACACAAACAAATTTTCATGTTGTAATTTTGTGTAATTAGTCAAGCTAACTTCCAATTTGAGTTTACCTCATATCTAGGGAAGATTTTAGGTTGATTAGGATGTTGATTTTATGTGTATTTACCAATAGTAAATACGTATAGAAGCTGGGTATGATACGGTTACATATACCCTAGATATACTTATAGAAATCCTGAGGAAACGGAATGAGGATTCAAATATAGCTATCTTTTGTAAATATACTTATATTGTTTTATGTATATAAGCCCTTTAAAAGTGATTAAATACATATTTATACGATACTTGTATAAGAATTATAAGTTATAGGTATATATGTCAAAGAACGTTACGTATAGTTATCGTTTTAAAAAACTTAAGTTAGTAATCTCAAAGTATACTTATAACTCATTGTTATTAATACACAATGAGATGTTAAACCATCCTCAAATCAAGTTAAATATGTATAAATACGTATATGTACACAATCATATAATTATTGTATGTTAGATAGTTCGTGATATCATCGATCAAATTGCACGGTCAAACGTTGTGTAAAACTCTTTTAAAAAACACAAGACTCAACAATTTGGATTGCTTATCATGTTGGTAATGTTTAATTTATGTAAATATTAATCTTATATGTATAAAATGATCGGAAAAATCCGGGTCGTTACAGTACCTACCCGTTAAATAAATTTTGTCCCGAAATTTTAAAGTTGTACCTATTTTGCGTTCTCGGGAAACAAATGTGGGTACTTTTGTTTCATCTGATCCTCTCGTTCCTAAGTAAACTCGGGACCTCTTCGAACATTCCAACGAACCTTAATGATTGGTATGTTGCTCTGCTTGAGCTGTTTAACTTCATGGTCCATGATTTCAACTGGTTCTTCTATGAATTGTAGTTTCTCGTCGACTTGGATTTCTTCAAGAGGAATGGTGAGGTCTTCCTTTGCAAGACAGTTCTTAAGGTTTGAAACGTGAAACGTATTATGTACTATATATATATATATATATATATATATATATATATATATATATATATATATATATATATATATATATATATATATATATATATATATATATATATATATATATATATATATATATATATATATATATATATATATATATATATATATATATATATATATATCTTGAACGGGCCTACATACCTTGGGTTCAGTTTACCCCTTTTGCCAAAACGTATTACACCTTTCCAAGGTGACACCTTTAGCATAACCATGTCACCGATCTAAAACTCTAATGGTTTCCTTCGGACATCGGCGTAGCTCTTTTGGCGACTACGGGCTGTTTTCAATCTCTCCTTGATTTGTACTATCTTCTCAGTAGTTTCGTGTATGATCTCGGGACCAGTTAAACGTCGATCTCCTACTTCATTCCAACAGATAGGGGATCTACACTTCCTTCCATACAGTGCTTTGAATGGTGCAGCTTTAATGCTCGCATGATAACTATTATTATACGAGAATTCTGCTAATGGTAGATATTTATCCCATCCGTTTCCAAAATCGATCACACATGCCCTGAGCATGTCTTCAAGAGTCTGAATTGTTCTTTCACTCTGCCCGTCAGTTTGCGGATGATATGCGGTGCTCATATCCAAACGAGTTCCCAGGGCCTCCTGTAGTGATTGCCAGAACTTTGATGTAAATCTACTATCACGATCGGATATAATGGAAATAGGTATTCCATGCCTTGAAACAATTTCCTTTATGTATAATCGTAATAGTTTCTCCATTCTATCTGTTTCCTTTATAGGCAAGAAATGTGCAGATTTGGTGAGACGATCAACTATTACCCAAATGGTGTCATAACCCCCATGCAGTCCTGGGTAACTTTGAGATGAAATCCATGGTAATATCGTCCCATTTCCATTCTGGGATTTCTGGTTTTTGAAGTAACCCTGACGGCTTCTGGTGTTCTGCTTTGACTTTGGAACAAGTTAAACATTCCCCGACATATCTTGCAACGTCTGTCTTTAAATTAGGCCACCAATAATGCGTCTTAAGATCTTGATACATCTTTCTAACTCCAGGATGTATCGAGTATCTTGTCTTATGTGCCTCGTTCAATATCAACTTCCTTAATCCACTCAACTTTGGTACCCAAATACGTTTTGAAAAATATCGAATTATGTCTTCCCGTATAACGAGTTGCTTCTCATACTTCTTCATTATTTCATTTCCTATGTTTTCCTTAGTAAGAGCTTCTCGTTGAGCCTCTTTAATTTGTGAGTTGAGATTCATGCGAATTTTTATGTTCATCGCTCGTACTCGAATTGGATCTCGTTCCTTTCTGCTTAGAGCGTCGGCCACTACATTCGCTTTCCCGGGATGATAGCGAATTTCACAATCATAGTCGGTTATCAGCTCGACCCACCTACGTTGCCTCATGTTCAGCCGTTTCTGATCGAAAATATGTTGAAGGCTTTTATGATCGGTAAACACAGTGCATTTAACCCCATATAGGTAGTGTCTCCATATCTTCAATGCAAACACAACTGCTCCCAGTTCTAGATCATGCGTCGTATAATTTTGCTCGTGAATCTTCAATTGTCGGGATGCGTACGCAATAACTTTCTTTCGTTGCATAAGGACGCAACCAAAACCTTGTCGCGATGCATCACAATATATCTCAAAATCATCGTTCCCTTCAGGTAATGATAAAATAGGCGCTGTAGTCAACTTCTTCTTTAGTAATTGAAATGCACTCTCCTGCTCAAAGGTCCACTCGTACTTCTTCCCTTTTTGCGTTAACGCTGTCAATGGTTTAGCTATTCGAGAAAAATCTTGAATAAACCTTCTATAATAACCGGCTAAGCCCAAAAATTGACGTATTTGTGTTGGTGTCTTAGGAGTCTCCCATTTTTCAATGGCCTCAATTTTAGCTGGATCAACCTGAATTCCTTTGCTACTAACAACGTGACCAAGAAATTGCACTTCTTTCAATCAAAATGCACACTTAGAAAATTTGGCATATAACTGTTCTTTTCTTAACAATTCTAATACCAACCTTAAATGCTGCTCATGCTCTTGCTCATTCTTGGAATAGATGAGAATATCGTCAATGAAAACGATAACAAACTTATCTAAATACGGACTACAAACTCGATTTATGAGGACCATGAATACAGCTGGTGCATTCGTCAACCCAAACGGCATGACCAAAAATTCATAATGACCGTAGCGTGTCCGGAAAGCAGTTTTTGGAATATCTTCTTCTTTGATGCGTAGTTGATGATAGCCCGATCTTAGGTCGATTTTCGAGTAAACACATGATCCTTGCAGTTGATCAAATAAGTTATCAATTCTCGGTAGTGGATACCGATTCTTGATAGTTAACTTATTTAATTCACGGTAATCTATACACATTCGGAAGGATCCATCTTTCTTTTTGACAAATAAAATCGGAGCTCCCCACGGTGAATTGCTCGGTCGACTGAAACCACGGTCCAGTAATTCTTGTAACTGGCTTTGTAACTCTTTCATCTCAGATGGTGTAAGTTTGTATGGAGCACGAGCCACTGGTGCAGCTCCTGGTATAAGATCTATTTGAAATTCTACAGATCTAAATGGAGGTAATCCCGACAACTCTTCCGGAAAGACTTCAGGAAAATCTTTTGCTACAGGCACGTCATTGATGCTCTTCTATTTTTCCTTCATTTTGACTTTATTAACATGTGCTAAGATAGCATAGCACCCTTTCTTCAAGCACTTTTGGGCTTTCAAACAGCTAATGAGTTTTAGCTTTGAGTTATTTTTCTCTCCATAAATCATTACTGGCGTTTTATCCTTACGAGGAATGCGAATTGTCTTCTTAGCACACACAACTTCAGCTCCTATTTTGGACATCCAGTCCATGCCGACTATTACATCAAAACTTCCTAATTCTACGGGTATCAAATCAATTTTAAACGTTTCTCTGGCTAAATTTATTTTACAATCACGGCAAATTTTATCGGCTTTAATTAGTTTACCATTAGCTAACTCAATCATGTACTTAGCATCTAGAGGTAATGATGAACAATTCAATTTAGCGTAAAAGTCTCTACACATATAACTTCTATCGACACCAGTATCAAATATAATAGATGCTGATAAGTTATTAATGGTAAACGTACCCGTAACAAGCTCCGGGTCTTCACACGCCTCTCTAGCATTAATAATAAATGCTCTTCCACCTGCAGATCCATTATTTTTCTCTGGATTCGGGCACTGGCTCTTATAATGACCCTGTTTCCCACACCCATAACAGGTAACAGTGGCCAAGGTAGTTCCATTTGCATTGGTGGCAGGAGTCTTGGTGCCATTTATATTTGTAACGAGAACCCTACAATCTTCAGTAAGATGACCCCTTCGATTACAATTGTTGCACACCACATTACAATAACCAGAGTGATGTTTGTGGCATCTGTTACATAAAGGATTTTGTCCCTTCTAACCTGAGCTTGAACCACTACCTGCACCTTGCGTGGTTTCTTGTTGGATTGTTGATGATTACCTTCCCACTTTCTTTTATTTTCCGATGTCTTGACATCGGTGTCCTTATCCAGAATAATCTAGTCCATCAACTCGTTTGCCATGGTGATGGCTTCATGAATAGTCTTGGGTTTCAATGCTGTAACATTTGCCTTAACATTTTTAGGCAAACCATCTTTGTACAGTTCTATCTTCCCTTCTTCGGTTGGTACCAATTCGGGACATAGCAAAGCTAATTCCATGAATTGCTAATTGTAGTTGGTGAGTTCAGTACCAACAACTTTCAGGCTTCGTAATTCAGCTTCCAACTTCCTAACCTCGTTCCTTGGACAATACTCGTTGATTAGAATTGTTTTGAATTCTTCCCATGGAGTATCATAAGCTACATCTCCTCCTACGGCCTTCACATAGTTTTTCCACCACGTGAGTGCACTATCCTGTAAGGTGCACGATGCATACTTGGTCATGTCCTTCTCAATACAATCACTAATTTTAAACACAGACTCAATCTTTTCGATCCACCGGGTTAAACCGATCGGTCCTTCTGTTCCACTGAATGATGAGGGCTTGCAACCTTGAAAAGTTTTGTAGGTGCATCCTACACAAGGATTTGGGTTAACTGCAGCACCTCTTGCAGCCTCGACCCATAACATTCTGTCGTTCACTCGTTGATTGATGAGTTCCTCGATTTTTTGTTCCGTCATTCGGTTCAATCGCGCCATATTCTTCAATAATAATGAAAAAAAAATAATTATTCACATAGAATATTATAGATGTAGTGTGTATTTATAGTACATCGTAGCTTATTAATAATATGAACCAGTTATTATTATAAAAGCCTTTTCTTCCTATTAGCATTTTATAATTATATCTAGGGTAGTACCTACCCGTTAAAGTTCATACTTAATAGCTTAGTACGGAAATTAATTACTACCATCCAAATAATTCTCAACCATGGAAAATTATTGCATTTCACACTTCACTATTTTTTACATATGCTTATCTTACATCAAACATCAAGCAAACCACACTAGTAATATTATACAAAACGTTATATGATCCCATGGTTTAAAACAACAGCGCATCATTTAGCCTATATCCTAAAACATTTGTGTTCAGGGAATCGCTTAACGCTAATCCTAGCTGTCTCCCTACGTTTTAGCTGAGGGACCGAAGAACTGGATGCCGGGATAGAACTAATAGGAATAGCGGGAATAGGGGTGGAAGTGTCTAGTGGAGTTGGAGCCACAACATCCTCACTAAACTCGGGATTTGGATTTTTCAATTCAGTAGCCTTTCGTTTCTTTCCTCGTTTGAACTTGTCCTTCGTAATTTCCTGTATTTCTTCCTCCTCAGGATCACCTTCCGGTTCCTCTTCAATTGATTCATCCGGAAATTGTGAGTCTTCCCCAAAGGTATCGTTTTCATCATCGGATAGGTTAATGACTGGAACACTATCTGAGGATTCTTGTTTGGAGTCGCTGAATGTGATAACAAGTTCTAAGCCTGACATCTATCACACAACAACTAGCACGTTAGTACCACATAATATTTACATATTAATTTTTAACTAACAAGGATAAGCAATAGTTTTCGAAATCAAACACGGTCAAAGTCCAGACTCATTAATGCATCCTAACAAACTCGATAAGACACACTAATGCAAATTTTCTGGTTCTCTAAGACCAACGCTCTGATACCACCTGTAGTGTCCCGTTCATATCGATTATAAACGTCACGTACTTATTGGTGTCATTGCGAGGTATTGACCTGTGATGACCCGAAAATTTCTGACTAAATTTAAACTTAATCTTTGTATGATTAACATTTCTGACACGATGAGCAAAGTCTGTAAAACTGAATCTCAAAATTTTTGAACTATTCAAATACCTTTCGGTTGTTCTCGATGATTCGCGAACAATTATATGTAAATAGATACATATACTATAACTTGAAAATGTAACAAAGTGTTATGTATATGATACTGTGCATTAAACTTATTGGTTTGATTATCTGATTGATATATTTAAATACAGAGTTAAAAGATTATGCCAAACGATTGAATTAAAAAGATATTTACTGAGTCCCTTAAGAATTATAATATTATTACGAGTCTCTGTTGTGAGGTCCACGTTGATTCGAGAAATCTTTCATTTTTAACGGTATCTGGAAAATGGTAAAGTGTTAGATAATGAAAGTTAGAGAAAAGTTAATGGAGAACTAAACTGCATAATATTCAATTGATTTTGTTTCAAACGTGCGAACACGTTTTTCGATATAATAGAATTTGATTATAAAGTGTTTTTATGGATTTTCAGTGATATGAAAATAAAAATAAAAATAAAATAAAGATTTCTAATGAGCACCAAAAGACTACAACATTTCATCTCAAGATTGCAAGTTAAAATGATGGAAATCACTAAACCTGCGCACTTGCACGAGAAAAATCATAACTAATTCATACTGACTCGAAAAAGGGTGATTCTGGTGTCCAGACGACCGTAACTCAAAAATATACAACTTTCAAGAAGACACCATATGCGGATCGTGTACCTATCTACGAGAAACGCGTAATGTTTGTCGACATAAAAAGGTGATGGTGACTTAGGACAGCAAAAGTTGTATATAAAGCGAGCATACCAGTTTTCTGATTCATTTATCTTCATACGCACATAAATATAGATATATTATTATTATTATTATTATTATTATTATTATTATTATTATTATTATTATTATTATTATTATTATTAAGATTAATATTATTATTAATCTCATGAGTATTATTATTTTTAGTATTATACATAAAATTCTACGACGAGATTCTGCCCAAATGTTTTCAAAACTGGTTACCGAGTAGGATAGGGCTAAGGAAATTATGAGTTATTGCTTTGGAGGTTATGGGTATGGATCGGGGGTATGCTTGTGAGTCAAGTCTAGTGTTTATCATCTCCGTTGTGTCTACGTACTTTCCTACAATATTGAATCTCAATATTGATATGTTGAGATCTATGATTATTTGATAATCCGAGTTTCAGTCACATTACGATGAACAACTTTATGTGCTGCTAAGGTGAGTTTCATAAGGTCCCTTTTACTCTCTACATTTTGGGCTGAGAATACATGCAAATGCTTTATAAACTGATTTACAATATTTATATGCGTGAGATTCATATGCCCCCTTTTTAATTGCTTTTGCAATCTATTTTTTTGGGCTGAGAATACATGCACTTTATTTTAAACGCAATGGATACAAGTACATACTTAATTCTACACTGAGTTTGAACCGAAAATCCCTTAACTTTGGTAACTAGTAACTGCTAGTTATAAGAACTGGTGGGCGCGAGTAGTTGTATATGGATCCATAGAGCTTGACATCCCCGTATGTTCCAGGTATAGAAACCCTAGCCTGAACTATAAAACAGACGTATGCTATTTGAGGTTAGTACACGTTGGTTTGCATGTATTGTACATGCTGGTTGCATGTATGTTAAAATAGGGGTACTTATTATATATACGTTAAAGTTTAGTTACCAGGGTGCTCAATTTCGTAGAATATTTTGATAAACATTTCTGGATGAAACAACTGAAATCTTGTGATCCACCTTTATATACAGATTATATGAAACAATAAAACTATGAACTCACCAACCTTTGTGTTGACACTTGTTAGCATGTTTATTCTCAGGTTTCCTAGAAGTCTTCCGCTGTTTGCTTATATGTTGGACAAACTATGTGCATGGAGTCTTACATGACATATTTTTCAAGGAATCGTTGCATTTACCAAATCATCACCATGTATCTTATTTTGACTGCATTGTTAACGGAAGTATTATTGTAAACTATTATTTACGATGATTGTCTATAAGTAGAAATCATCAGATGTCGAAAACCTTTTATTTAAATATTCATTTATGGTGTGCCTTTTCAAAAGAATGCAATGTTTACAAAACGTATCATATAGAGATTAAATACCTCGCAATGAAATCGATGAATGACGTGTTCGTCCATATGGATTTGGAGCGAACGTCACATGACCTCTATATGTGACATTTTCAAAATCTGCATTCATTTTAATAATACAAACCATAACCTTTATTATAATCAAAGGTTCAAACAGCATAATAATGATTACCGTTTAGCGATAATCTTAGTTTTACAAACTTTACATTTGATAATAACAATACGATTTCCAACATATTTTACATTACAAATCTTCCGATATGCAGTTTTATTTTTGACACAAATATGCATACTCCAAATCCTGCTTAAATTCGGCATAATGCAGCGAAAGCTTTTAATTATCTCCTGAGAATAAACATGCTTAAAACGTCAACATAAAGTTGGTGAGATATAGGTTTAATGCTAGCAGCGTTATAAATATAGACTACAAGATTTAATATACATAAACGTTTTAATAAAAATATTCTAAGTGGTTGAGCACTTGATAACCATACTTAACATTTAATCAACGTCGCATACTCCCTTTATTATGAAATCTTACTACACCGTACCAAGTGTAGTCACCGAAACGAAGTACTGTGCAACCGTTGAATACTGGTCGTCCAGTCCGGTTGGGGTTGTCAGGCCCGATAGATCTATTAACAGGATTCGCGTTTACAATACCGCATGTAAATAGTAGTTACCAAGTTACAGGGAAGTATGCCAGTGGTACAACTCAACGTAGAATATATATTTTTAATCACTTGTGTCCATAACGTAAATCATAAAATGCATGTATTCTCATCCCGAAATATTTAGAGTTTAAAAGTGGGACTATATACTCACTTTCGCCTTAAAGATATTTAACACGACTTGGTCTCCGATAGATATCACGAACCTAACCATATATATAATATATCAACATATTTTCTTTTCAAATAATCGTTACATATATACTTATAATACTTTTAATATCTATTAGTCCGCAGTTAGCAGTCCGATGTTAGTGGTCCACAATTAGTTGCTCAATAAAATAAATAAAGACCCCATCATATTCGTATTGATCGGAATTAATCTCGACCCATGGTACCGTGTTGTCAAATGACGTGTTGCGTACATAAAGTACCGTGTTGTCAAATGACGTGTTGCGTACAATCATGAGGTCTTATAATTAATCTTCTCGTGTTGTTTACGGGTGGTCCTGAAATATGTAAAATCAAATTATGAGTAAATATATATAAAATATCATGTTAATTAGCCAAGATATGATTATTTTGGTTTTAGTCAAAATATTTTCGTAGCTAAACTAGCTTCGGATACCCGATTTTGTTTTAGTCGTAGTTTCTTCAATACAACTCCGTTTTTGTTGGTTCAACTTGCCACTTCCTTGGATTGAGCCATTATTTATGAATATGAACTGTAAATACCTTAGTTTGCATTCAAAATCACAGGTTATAGGTCAAACTTGGGTGAATCTTATGAAAGTGATCATTTCCGTCATAAAAACAACATCTAGATGATCATTTTTATAAAAATACTTACACTTTGAGTTATACCATGAGATTTTTATATATTAGAATATTCATAAGAAATATCATTTTTCCAGAATATAAACTTCCAATTCAAAGTTTAAGATGGTTTTTAATTATCCAACCCAAAACAGCCCCCGGTTGCACTCCGACGACGTAAATTCAGTTTTAAGGTGTTCTTTGTAATAACAAGTTGTATCTTGTTAAGTTAGCATATCATTATGATATATTACAGGTCTTGAAGTGTTTTAAAAGTCAAGTTAGAAGGATCTAGTTAGTTTGCGAACAAGTTTGAAATCATTCAAACTATGTTCTTGTTGTTATAATTTATAACCCAAAATAAGATAGCTATATAAATATGAATCGAATAAGATTATGAACAAGGTTACTACCTCAAGTTACTTGGATTAAGCTACTGGAAAAGATACGAAATAATCTTGATCCTAAAGAGTGGTGAAGTTAGATTGAAAGGTTGGAAGTAAACTTGTACACTTGGAAGGTTATCTTGATATGTTCTTGATCAAACTTTCTTATGATGATTAAAGCTTGTTTTTGAGGCTAGATCTTCATGGTTATTTGCTGAGATATTTAAGGTGTTTAAGGCTTGTGAGAGTGTGTGTTTAGCTAGAAAATGGAAGTAGAAAAATTTGAACTAGAAATGGTACACAAATAGCCATTAAATGGCGTGAAAATGGGGAGACACAAACAAATTTTCATGTTGTAATTTTGTGTAATTAGTCAAGCTAACTTCCAATTTGAGTTTACCTCATATCTAGGGCAGATTTTAGGTTGATTAGGATGTTGATTTGATGTGTATTTACCAATAGTAATTACGTATAGAAGCTGGGTATGATACGGTTACATATACCCTAGATATACTTGTAGAAATCTTGAGGAAATGGAACGAGGATTAAAATATAGCTATCTTTTGTAAATATACTTATATTTTTTTATGTATATAAGCCCTTTAAAAGTGACTAAATACATATTTATACGATACTTGTATAAGCATTAAAAGTTATAGGTATATATGTCAAAGAACGTTACGTATAGTTATCGTTTTGAAAACTTAAGTTAGTAATCTCAAAGTATACTTATAACTCATTGTTATTAATACACAATGAGATGTTAAACCATCCTTAAATCAAGTTAAATATGTATAAATACGTATATGTACACAATCATATAATTATTGTATGTTAGATAGTTCGTGATATCATCGATCAAATTGGACGGTCAAACGTTGTGTAAAACTCTTTTCAAAAACACAAGACTCAACAAATTGGATTGCTTATCATATTGGTAATGTTTAATTTATGTAAATATTAATCTTATATGTATAAAATGATCAGAAAAATCCGGGTCAATACAGAAAGTGAGTTATAGTCCCACTTTTAAAAATCTAATATTTTGGGATGAGAATACATGCAGTTTTATAAATGTTTTACGAAATAGACACAAGTAAATGAAACTACATTATATGGGTGAATGATCGAAGCCGAATATGCCCATTTTGCTTGGTAACCTAAGAATTAGTAAACCGATCTACTAATTGATGCGAATCCTAAAGATAGATATATTGGTCCTAACGAACCCCATCCAAAGTACCGGATTCTTTAGTACTTCGAATTCATTTTTATCATGTCCGAAGGATTTCCCGGAATGATAGGGGATATTCTTATATGCATCTTGTTAATGTCGGTTACCAGGTGTTCACCATATGCATGATTTTTATCTCTATGTATGGGATGTGAATTGAAATATGAAATCTTGTGGTCTATTATTATGATTTGATAATATATAGGTTAAACCTATAACTCACCAACATTATTGTTGACGTTTTAAGGATGTTTATTCTCAGGTGATTATTAAGAGCTTCCGCTGTTGCATGAAAGGACCCGTCCTAATCCATCCGGACAAAGTCCACATCGATTACAAACGATTCACAATAGTTGGTTACATCGCGAGGTACTTGACCTCTATATGATACATTTTACAAACATTGCATTCATTTTGAAAAGACAAACTTCCTTACATCGAAAATTGACGATATGCATACCATTTCATAATATATCTAATTATAATTATCTTAATAATAATCTTGATGAACTCGACGACTCGAATGCAACGTCTTTTGAAATATGTCATGAATGACTCCAAGTAATATCTTTAAAGTGAGCAAATGCACAGCGGAAGATTTCTTTCATACCTGAGAATAAACATGCTTTAAAGTGTCAACCAAAAGGTTGGTGAGTTCATTAGTTTAACTTAAACAATCGTTTCCATCATTTTAATAGACCACAAGATTTCAGATTTCCATTTCTCATAAACATACGTCCCATGCATAGAGACAAAAATATCATTCATATGGATTGAATACCTGGTAACCGACATTAACAATATGCATATAAGAATATCCCCATCATTCCGGGATCCTCCTTCGGACATGATATAAATTTCGAAGTACTAAAGCATCCGATACTTTGGATGGGGCTTGTTGGGCCCGATAGATCTATCTTTAGAGTTCGCGTCAATTAGGGTGTCTGTTCCCTAATTCTTAGATTACCAGACTTAATAAAAAGGGCATATTCGATTTCAATAATTCAACCATAGAATGTAGTTTCACGTACTTGTGTCTATTTCGTAAAACATTTATAAAAGCAGCGCATGTATTCTCAGTCCCAAAAATATATATTGCAAAGGTATTTAAAAAGGGAATAATGAAACTCACGCATATAAATATTGTAAAACAGTTAATAAAGCATTTGCATGTATTCTCGGCCCAAAACGTAAAGAGTAAAAAGGGCAAATGAAACTCACCTATTGTATTTTGTAGTAAAAATACATATGACAATATTGAACAACTGAACAATGCAGGATTGGCCTCGGATTCACGAACCTATATCATTTGTGTATTTATTAAAACATATAATAGAAATCTCATAATTTCCTTTATTAATTATATAAATCTATATGTTTGTAATTATATATAATTTATACTAAATTTCATTAAAAATACATACTTTAATTATATATTATATTTTATGTTGTATTTGTTTATTTTTTTGTAGATTTTTAAAATAATTAATATTTCTACATTTATTTATATTACTATATCTATATACATCTACATTTAGTATTAAATGCTAAATTCAATAGTTTATTGTATGAAAGTATATATATAAAAATCATATGTTTGATATATGGTTATATGAAGTATTATTGTAACTAGTGTATATGTAATAAGTGTACTTTATGTACAAAATATTTATCTGTTTTTAAATGATAGTTTTTAATAACAATAATTTACTAAAAGTAATAACAACCTATTATTGATAATATTACTAATAATAATAATGATATTGCTATTAGTGATACTTTTGTTAATAATGATAATAATAATAATAATACAATAATTACAAAAATAATACTAATACTAAAATTAGTGAAAATAATAAATACTTGTACTATTTTTATAATAATAATAAATATAATAATCCTAATCATAATCATAGTAATAATAATAATAATTTACATCATAACTAAAATAATGCTTAATAATGATAATAAGTTTTAGAATAACAATTTTAATAACTCTAATCACAATAAAAAATGATATAACTAATAATAATAATTCTCATATCATTAATAATAATAATAATAATAATAATAATAATAATAATAATAATAATAATAATAATAATAATAATAATAATAATAATAATAATAATAATAATAATAATTAGTAAATGGTTACAACCTTTGAAGAAATGATCAAAAAGAAGTGTCACCGCCGGGATTCGAACTCGAGACCTCTCGTTCACTCAATCGCTCCCTAAACCATTCGTCCATGTTTTTATTTCTGTCATAACCCCAATCGAAAGTTACTTATACTATTCTGTAAATTTCTCCTTGCCTCCTCTTCTTCTCCAAAATGTGATCGACTAATAATCACACTCATCTCCTAATAAATTTACTAATTAATTTTAGGCTTTATTATCTATCATAATAACATATATCTTTGATGAATTAGTTTGAAGAGAAAAGAAAAAAACAAAATAAAATAAAATAAACAAATAAAAAAAAATCCTGTTCGCTGTTCGTAACACAAAGGAAATTTTTTTTTTTTTTTTTTTTATAATCATTTTAAGAACTTTTACAAATTTAGTTTTAGGATTTAACATGTTTACATAACCAATCAATCGAGATTAAATAAAATAAAATAAAATAAATAAAAGGAAAAAAAAATATCCCGTCTGTGTTCTTCGCTGAAAAAAAAAATGATTTTCAATTTAGTAAAGTTTTAGCCAAAAATTAAAACACCAAACTTGTTTCAAATCGATCCTATAAACTATCTAAATCATCAATTTAATCAGAAACAAAAACCATAATTCGAATTTCTCCAAGAACGCGAAGGTTTGACTTTTTACCTTAAACTTTGACTCTGCAATTAGAATCCGATATCACAACTTGGATTTTGAAACTTTGTAGGTAAATTGAGTAGAAGGTTTTAAGTAAAACTGCATTTTCATAATTTGTTAATTGCTTCGATTCTTGATTTTGACCAAAAAGTGAATGTTACAGGGACCATCGGCTTTCTTCTATATATATATATAATTTCTTTAAAACTACAAACAATAAAGATCATAATCTAGTGTAATTGAATGGTTAGGTAAAAATAGGATTCGTTTAAAGTTGTTTTCTATTGGTGAAGGAGATCACGAGCTTCACAGAAGAAAAAAAAATAATGCACTGATGGGAGATGTATACACCTCATTTCCATATATGGTATTAAATATCCTTTATTAATAAGTAAATATCCTAATAATAATAATACTATTAATTATTAATAATAATGATAATTGTAAAAAAAAATAATAATATTTAAAATAATATTACAGATAGTTATGACAATATTCATAATGATATTATTAATGATAATTTTAATATATTGTGTTATTTTTATGATACAATATTAATGATAGTATATAACAATAGTCATGATTCTTAATACTAATACTTAATAAGAATACTATTTAATTATAATACAAATAATGATAATGATATTAATATCAATCATAGTAGTAATAATAATTATAATTTTTAATTATAATTATGATTATGATGATAATAATAATATGATGTTAACAATACTGATAATTTTAATAATAATTATTCATAAAGATCA
Organism: Rutidosis leptorrhynchoides; assembly: GCF_046630445.1. NCBI lineage: Eukaryota > Viridiplantae > Streptophyta > Magnoliopsida > Asterales > Asteraceae > Rutidosis > Rutidosis leptorrhynchoides. Next base: position 282,140,740 of record NC_092341.1, on the reverse strand, counting down.
TATGGGTTTATTTACATATTCGAATTTAATTATTTTGTATTTTGTTTTACATACTTAGCTTATATTATATTTTGTTGTTTCTAATTATTATATATCTTTATATTTATATAGGATATATATTTATTTATAAATAATTATTCGTGAATCGTCGGAAATAGTCACAGGTTAAATGAATCTATATAAATAGTTCAAACATTTCGAGACTCAACATTACAGGCTTTGCTTATCGTGTCGAAATCATATAAAGATTAAGTTTAAATTTGGTCGGAATTTTCCGGGTCATCACAGTACCTACCCGTTAAAGAAATTTCGTCCCGAAATTTGAGTGAGGTGGTCATGGCTATAAATAAAATTGTTTTTCATGACTAATATGAGTTGATAAATAGAGTTTTATTACTCTTGAGTAATATGGATAAGACAATTCGATTACTTGAAGAGTACAAATGAAACTATCACTAAAGAGTGAAATGAGAACATTAAAGATTTGTCTTAACTTTTGACATAGTCTGGGTTGAATTTAGAAAATAAGGTTCGTCTTAACTATTGACGTCATCTTGGTTGAATTCCGAAATTCAAGGGATTTTAAGAAAATCTTCAAAATCTAAAAGATTTGAGTATTCGGCGAATAAGGAAATTAAGATTTCCATAATTAAATACGGTGATCTGCCTCGATTACTTCGTCTGATAATTCGCTATAAATCTATTCCCTTTGATTCCTTATTTCCACATCTCCCACTTTCTATTCTTTCTCCTTCAATTCAAATTTTAAAACATTCGTCAATATGTTTCTTCCAGTTCTAATCCCTGATATTTTCCTAATTATCATTTCTGTCCTCCTTCATTTCAATCTTCCAATAGAAAAATCTGTTTACTTCTACTATTGCCTTGGGGTGATACTATTCTTAATTATACCGTGTCTTTATATTGCTATTCATATTAATACCCACGGTTTGTAACTTCCGTGTTGTTATTGGGCTTTATATTTTCTCTTATATTTTGGAGCTCTTTGTCTTTTTATTATCCTCCCGACCTCTAGTAAAGCGAGTAACGGTCCAGAATTCGTAAGTATGAAATTTTGGATAAACATCATGTTCTAAATAAGAAAGAATGTATTAGCATGATTTGATTTGTCAAATTACCAGAGTCACTGAAAATAGAACTATCAAGAATATACTTTCTTGATATGTTCAGAAGTTAAGCAGAATGAAAGAGTTATGTAACATGGCACATGACGACGTTATGATCTGTGAATCATCATGTCCCATTAGAAACTCAGCATGACTTACTGTAATATAATCACGTTGATCAAGTGTCATTATATTATACTAACTCATGTATCAATTCCCAACATTACTTCAATAACATTCATATTTCAAGCTCGAAAGTTTACAGAATATAGAAACTAACAGTTTCTATATGATGTAATACTGATAGCACGAAGGGATTAATGATTTCAGATAAGAATAGTTATAAAAATATCTCCAAAAATATGGAGGATATTTATAATGAAAGATACGATAATATCTCGGAATATCTAAGATCAGAGGATGATAGAAACTATTGTCTGCAAGGGTTTAGAGTAAGGAGCAAGATATTCACTAAAGACTTTAGCAGACATTGAATCATTTGGATTCTTTGAAGTCAAACTTATTCTTTGTGATTTGTCCACGGCTTTCTTCATAGTTTCGCATAATCTGCTTTTCGGTACTAAATTTTCTATTGAATGTTTCCAATATAATGATACAAGGAAGCACGACGAGGTATATAATTTCGTACGAGAATATTTATGAAAATATACTCAGAAATATCGAAGATATTGATGATGATATTTTAGAATTTCTAAGTTCGATGGTTGATGGAGAAAGATTTTCCGCAAGATTTTAACATGACTTCGGAGCAAGATATTCTCTAAAGATTTCAACGGATCCAGAATTATCTGGATTCTTTGAATATAGGGTATGGTCCTTGTATTTGTCCTTGGTCTCTTTCATGGTTAACTCTATCCGTTTTCCAGTTCCAACGTTTCTGAGCTTTTTCAACATATTATTCTTTATCATCAAACTTCCGATGACTAAGGTCGTTTACGGTTGCCTACAGTTTCTGCTGCTTCATTCAGCTTTTTCAAAGTTCAATGTATTGATTCGTAAGCTGGGAGCCTTTTCAAAATTTCAGAATGAAAGATCATAATTCTAAGAGATAAATGTTATATGGATACATATAACTGTTGATGTAGATATGCTGTGAGTTTTCAAAGTACTGATAGTTGATTCCCGGTAGTTGGTATGGCAGTATTCGTTACAAGATGCGGATGAGTATATGATAGGGTTTCAATGAATAAATATAATGATTTATCAGAGAGATTTAAACCAAGAAGCAACGAGGTTGCTGGTACGTCTGCTGGTAATATGGTAAAATATGAAAGGTTCCCCGGTAACAATAAAAGAGCATGTATATATATCAAGGTTATAATAAGGTTGTTTCGAACGAAAAGTCGAAGTTGACTTGTTGGAGCTGTGACAAAATTGGCTAATTTGGAAAGAGATTGCAAAGTTATTTTCGATAATAATAACGCTAAAGGAATTAGCACAGCTACGCGTTAAACGTTTACTCAATTTTTGAGAGTTTTCAGGTGCATAACAATATGCATCGATCTTTTCTTCCATAGGTAATGTGCAGTTGGTTCATCCTCTCGATTGAGGTGTTTTCAAGAATCATGAAAGGTTTGAACGCGAATTGTAATCGTCAAGATACAAATGAGGTTTAAGATGAAATCAAGTGGCAAACTTGAAGAGTTGTTTAGTTTCATATGTTATAATCAATATTTTAATTCATTTTAAATTGTCCAATCTTGATAGTCCACAGTCAATAGTCCACAGTAACAGTCCAATAATTCATATATAGTTTAATATACAATATTCGAATTAATTAATACGTATCGTGACCCGTATACATCTCAGACTCGATCACAACTCAAAGTATATATATTATTTGAGAATCAACCTCAACCCTGTATAGAGAACTCGATCATTACTGCATATAGAGTGTCTATGGTGATTCCAAATAATATATATAGATGTGTTGATATGATATGTCAAAACCTTGTATACGTGTCCCGATATTTAAAGTGCGTAAAAATAAATAACAGAAATTTAAATGACGATAAATAAAGTGCGTAAAGTAAATAACAGAAATTAAATGACGATAAATAAAATTGCGAGAATGTAAATTGCGATAATTTAATTGCGATAAATAAAATGTAATCAGTTAGCTAGGAACAATTAGCTAGGAACAGTTAGTGTGGATTCTTAACAAAATTTCTCATAGTTAATTTGTTTGTTTCTAACAAATTTTATTTTGTCAAATGTTTTCTTCATTATGCCACTTGTTGGATTCTGATAAATAAAAATTCAAATATGAAATTGGATGAATATGGTTATTCTGTGGTGAACGGATTTGTATATCGGTGGATGTAAGTAGGATAGTATATGACTGTTAAAACAGATTCGAAGAACGTACAATATAACTTATTAATGTAAAATTTAAATATTCCTCGGGTATTACCTACCCGTTAAAATATTTTCACCATTAACAGTTTGTACAAGAGAATTTTTAATTACAATCTTTATGAAAACATATATACATATATATTTTCTTCAGATGTATTCATGAATTTAATGAGTTAATATGATATTAAACTCATTTGTTTTTCGGTTGGAACTAGAATAAATAATCTCTAAAACTTTAGAGATTACATATTCTTCATGTCGAACGAAGATAAATGAGGTAGAACAATACGTAGAACGAAGATCATACTCAAAGTACAGATGATGATATTGAAGCATGGATTATTGATGGTACTGGTGCTGTTATTGATGGTACTGTTGGTGCCGGTGATGTTGCTGAAGCTGGTACATTTTGCACCATATTCTCCGAATTGATTATTCGAGCGCGAAGTTCGTTGACTTATTACTCCAGGATGATTGTCGGTCAGAACGAGCGGATGAATAAGGTTCAGAATTGTGGATAGAATATAATCATGACGAGATACTATGGAAATGAGAGTGAAAATGATGTTTCGGACTAGTTTGTCGGTAAGTGTGTCAGGTTCTTCGCCAAGAGGGGAATGTGCGGGATGGAAGGGATCGCCTTCTTCGCGTCTCCATTGATTAAGTCGACTACGAACTCATCAGATAAATTAGGGATGAATGATTGGTCGATTCATTCTAGTGACGCATGCTTTCGGAGCTCAGGTGGATACCCATATCGAAATAGCTGTCGAAATAATTATCGGAATAGTTATCGAAATCTGAGGGACTCGAACTGGTTGAGGGGTTCATCTCGTACGATCGGATGAAGAATTTTTGATAAGAAATAGATTATAGGATATAGATTAGTACCTTGCAATCCATAATTTACATATGCATATATAATACTAAAATCCCATAAGTTACGGAGGAATCTACGGAATATGTCAGGCAAAGTTACAGTAACAGATATGCTAAGATATGAAGTAGCAGATACGTTAAGATATGAATTTTGTCTATACACTATTCATGCAATCCAGGCAGTAAGATATGTCAAGATTAAGAATGATAAACAAGTGATTCCCTAAGAATGATAAGCAGGTAATTTTTGACACAAAATGATAAACAAAACTTTTGATATGCAGACACGGTCGAAGTCCAGACTCAATAATGCATCCTAACGACTTATCAGTTAGACACACTAATGCAGACATGGTTCGCTAAGACCACCGTTCTAATACCAACTGAAAGGACCCGTCCTAATCCATCCGGACAAAGTCCACATCGATTACAAACGATTCACAATAGTTGGTTACATCGCGAGGTACTTGACCTCTATATGATACATTTTACAAACATTGCATTCGTTTTGAAAAGACAAACTTCCTTACATCGAAAATTGACGATATGCATACCATTTCATAATATATCTAATTATAATTATCTTAATAATAATCTTGATGAACTCGACGACTCGAATGCAACGTCTTTTGAAATATGTCATGAATGACTCCAAGTAATATCTTTAAAGTGAGCAAATGCACAGCGGAAGATTTCTTTCATACCTGAGAATAAACATGCTTTAAAGTGTCAACCAAAAGGTTGGTGAGTTCATTAGTTTAACTTAAACAATCGTTTCCATCATTTTAATAGACCACAAGATTTCAGATTTCCATTTCTCATAAACATACGTCCCATGCATAGAGACAAAAATATCATTCATATGGATTGAATACCTGGTAACCGACATTAACAATATGCATATAAGAATATCCCCATCATTCCGGGATCCTCCTTCGGACATGATATAAATTTCGAAGTACTAAAGCATCCGATACTTTGGATGGGGCTTGTTGGGCCCGATAGATCTATCTTTAGAGTTCGCGTCAATTAGGGTGTCTGTTCCCTAATTCTTAGATTACCAGACTTAATAAAAAGGGCATATTCGATTTCAATAATTCAACCATAGAATGTAGTTTCACGTACTTGTGTCTATTTCGTAAAACATTTATAAAAGCAGCGCATGTATTCTCAGTCCCAAAAATATATATTGCAAAGGTATTTAAAAAGGGAATAATGAAACTCACGCATATAAATATTGTAAAACAGTTAATAAAGCATTTGCATGTATTCTCGGCCCAAAACGTAAAGAGTAAAAAGGGCAAATGAAACTCACCTATTGTATTTTGTAGTAAAAATACATATGACAATATTGAACAACTGAACAATGCAGGATTGGCCTCGGATTCACGAACCTATATCATTTGTGTATTTATTAAAACATATAATAGAAATCTCATAATTTCCTTTATTAATTATATAAATCTATATGTTTGTAATTATATATAATTTATACTAAATTTCATTAAAAATACATACTTTAATTATATATTATATTTTATGTTGTATTTGTTTATTTTTTTGTAGATTTTTAAAATAATTAATATTTCTACATTTATTTATATTACTATATCTATATACATCTACATTTAGTATTAAATGCTAAATTCAATAGTTTATTGTATGAAAGTATATATATAAAAATCATATGTTTGATATATGGTTATATGAAGTATTATTGTAACTAGTGTATATGTAATAAGTGTACTTTATGTACAAAATATTTATCTGTTTTTAAATGATAGTTTTTAATAACAATAATTTACTAAAAGTAATAACAACCTATTATTGATAATATTACTAATAATAATAATGATATTGCTATTAGTGATACTTTTGTTAATAATGATAATAATAATAATAATACAATAATTACAAAAATAATACTAATACTAAAATTAGTGAAAATAATAAATACTTGTACTATTTTTATAATAATAATAAATATAATAATCCTAATCATAATCATAGTAATAATAATAATAATTTACATCATAACTAAAATAATGCTTAATAATGATAATAAGTTTTAGAATAACAATTTTAATAACTCTAATCACAATAAAAAATGATATAACTAATAATAATAATTCTCATATCATTAATAATAATAATAATAATAATAATAATAATAATAATAATAATAATAATAATAATAATAATAATAATAATAATAATAATAATAATAATTAGTAAATGGTTACAACCTTTGAAGAAATGATCAAAAAGAAGTGTCACCGCCGGGATTCGAACTCGAGACCTCTCGTTCACTCAATCGCTCCCTAAACCATTCGTCCATGTTTTTATTTCTGTCATAACCCCAATCGAAAGTTACTTATACTATTCTGTAAATTTCTCCTTGCCTCCTCTTCTTCTCCAAAATGTGATCGACTAATAATCACACTCATCTCCTAATAAATTTACTAATTAATTTTAGGCTTTATTATCTATCATAATAACATATATCTTTGATGAATTAGTTTGAAGAGAAAAGAAAAAAACAAAATAAAATAAAATAAACAAATAAAAAAAAATCCTGTTCGCTGTTCGTAACACAAAGGAAATTTTTTTTTTTTTTTTTTTATAATCATTTTAAGAACTTTTACAAATTTAGTTTTAGGATTTAACATGTTTACATAACCAATCAATCGAGATTAAATAAAATAAAATAAAATAAATAAAAGAAAAAAAAAATATCCCGTCTGTGTTCTTCGCTGAAAAAAAAAATGATTTTCAATTTAGTAAAGTTTTAGCCAAAAATTAAAACACCAAACTTGTTTCAAATCGATCCTATAAACTATCTAAATCATCAATTTAATCAGAAACAAAAACCATAATTCGAATTTCTCCAAGAACGCGAAGGTTTGACTTTTTACCTTAAACTTTGACTCTGCAATTAGAATCCGATATCACAACTTGGATTTTGAAACTTTGTAGGTAAATTGAGTAGAAGGTTTTAAGCAAAACTGCATTTTCATAATTTGTTAATTACTTCGATTCTTGATTTTGACCAAAAAGTGAATGTTATAGGGACCATCGGCTTTCTTCTATATATATATATATATATATATATATATATATATATATATATATATATATATATATATATATATATATATATAATTTCTTTAAAACTGCAAACAATAAAGATCATAATCTAGTGTAATTGAATGGTTAGGTAAAAATAGGATTCGTTTAAAGTTGTTTTCTATTGGTGAAGGAGATCACGAGCTTCACAGAAGAAAAAAAAAATAATGCACTGATGGGAGATGTATACACCTCATTTCCATATATGGTATTAAATATCCTTTATTAATAAGTAAATATCCTAATAATAATAATACTATTAATTATTAATAATAATGATAATTGTAAAAAAAATAATAATAATATTTAAAATAATATTACAGATAGTTATGACAATATTCATAATGATATTATTAATGATAATTTTAATATATTGTGTTATTTTTATGATACAATATTAATGATAGTATATAACAATAGTCATGATTCTTAATACTAATACTTAATAAGAATACTATTTAATTATAATACAAATAATGATAATGATATTAATATCAATCATAGTAGTAATAATAATTATAATTTTTAATTATAATTATGATTATGATGATAATAATAATATGATGTTAACAATACTGATAATTTTAATAATAATTATTCATAAAGATCATATGGGTTTATTTACATATTCGAATTTAATTATTTTGTATTTTGTTTTACATACTTAGCTTATATTATATTTTGTTGTTTCTAATTATTATATATCTTTATATTTATATAGGATATATATTTATTTACAAATAATTATTCGTGAATCGTCGGAAATAGTCACAGGTTAAATGAATCTATATAAATAGTTCAAACATTTCGAGACTCAACATTACAGGCTTTGCTTATCGTGTCGAAATCATATAAAGATTAAGTTTAAATTTGGTCGGAAATTTCCGGGTCATCACATTGCATACTAAAATAAGGACAAGATTTGGAGTCCATGCTTGTATGATATTATGTAAAAACTGCATTCAAGAAACTTATTTTTGATGTAATATATTCTTATTGTAAACCATTATGTAATGGTCATGTGTAAACGGTATATTTTAGATTATCATTATTTGATAATCTACGTAATGCTTTTTAAACCTTTATAGATAAAATAAAGGTTATGGTTGTTTTAAAAATGAATGCAGTCTTTGAAAAACATCTCATATAGAGGTCAAAACCTCGCGACGAAATCAATTAATATGGAACGTTTATAATCAATATGAACGGGACATTTCAGTTATGGCTATCTCAGGAGAAGTATATTGAAGGAGTGCTTTCACGTTTCAATATGAACAATGCCAAACCTGTTAGCATTCCATTAGCCAACCATTTCAAATTAAGCAAGAGTTCTTGTCCCTCATCCAAGGAAGAGATCGGGGAGATGTCTTCAGTACCATATTCTTCAGCAGTTGGAAGTTTGATGTATGCGATGGTGTGTACAAGGTCCGATATTGCTCATGCAGTGGGAACGGTGTGTCGTTTTCTCTCCAACCCCGGGAAAGAGCATTGGAATGCAGTAAAATGGATTCTCAGATATCTTAAAGGTACAATGAATCTATGTCTTTGTTATAGGGGAGCTGATCCAATCTTGAAAGGCTATACAGATGCGGATATGGTCGGAGATTCTGATAGTAGGAAATCTAATTCGGGATTCATTTACACTTTTGTAGGAGGAGCTATTTCATGGCAGTCAAGACTACAAAAGTGTGTTGCATTATCCACAACTGAAGCCGAGTATATTGCTGCCGCAGAAGCTGAAAAAGAAATGTTGTGGTTAAAGCGTTATCTTCAAGAATTTGGAATCAAGCAAAAGGAATACAAGGTATATTGTGACAGTTAGAGTGCTCTAGGTTTGAGCAAGAACTCCATGTACCTTTCCCGTACAAAACATATTGATATTCGCTATCATTGGATACGCGAGGTAATTGATCGACAACTGTTGAGACTAGTGAAGATCCATACAAAGGAGAATCCTGCTGATATGTTGACAAAGGTGGTGACTCGAGAGAAATTGGAGTTATGCAGAGACATAACTGGAATGTTCGTGGATTCGGCTGGAGGGGAGAATTGAAGGTTTCCAGCCTACAATCTTGAAGCCCACCTTCTTGATGTTCAAAGTAGCCTTCTTTGAACACCATGTGGAAGTAGCAAAGTTGAAAACGGTGACGGCCGCCAACCTTCCACGTTCACACGTCACCTTCCTCGTTCACACATATATACCGCTATAAGATCTTAGCTATAAATTGAGGTGCAAACCTCAGTTGTAAATCATCCCAAATCACTCAGAAAAGTGTAATCACAACCTAGAGAGTGTGTGTGAGTTTGAGATTTTTTAGAGTTTTGTAAATACTCGTGTAATCTATTCTTGTGAGTAATAGAGTTATTTTTCTCTCAAATTTGTATCTCCTAACGTCCAGGCGATCCTCTCTTCCTAACATAACACTTAAACCTTCAGTCTAAAAAAGGGAGGTGATTCTTACACACCATTTTTTTTATCCATCTATACTTTTACCTTGTAAATTCACAGTTATACCGCTATGAAGTTGAACTTATATTATTATTTTAAGTATAAAGTATAATTAAGGGTATAATAGTAAATTAGGTGTAGATGAATAAAAAATTGTTGTGCGAGGATCACCTCCCCTAAAAATAATATTTAGCCACTAAATATAATAATATTCAGCTACTATATACAAATACTCTGTAATATTTAGCTACTCAATATACTAATTTAAAACACAAAATCTCACTTTCGCAACATCTATAAGTAGTCGTTATCATCTCCCTATTTATTAAAAGAAGAGCCAATTAGTGAAATAATTTTTCATTTAGACTCCTTAAGACAACTCCTATCCATTAGATCATTCCTAACAACCATCATCTAACCCTTGATTCAAAAAACGAAAATTAATTACTAATCACATTTAGCATCTATAATTCAATGACTAACCTACCCTTAAAAGTACTCAAAATTATAAATTTGGTTTCAAACGAGTAAAACAAACCCGCGCTTCGCTGCGGGGTGTTTCTCGGACGGTTAACGATTGATGAATTTGATTGGTTAACGGTTAGTTAATTAAACGTTTAAAAGTAACGGTCGGTTTTCGTCCGAACGTGTGTGTTACGTGTGAATGATAATGGTCGTTGAAATAAATAATCTACTGATGTAAAAAATTACCGCTTAAAAAAAAGTAACGGAGTGAAATAGAAAAAAAAAAACTAAAAAATACGGAGTAGGTTGTAAAGGAAAAAAAAAGTCAAGTTACCAAAATTCGATCTTCGTACAGTAATATATTTTCACAAAACTGATACAAATAATAGTACATCATTTGTACCATTTCATTTCCAAAAACACTTTTTCTATTTCTCTCCACTTGGTATTTACGCCGCTAGACTAATCCTTTTCATTTGCATCTCCACTTTTCAACCTATTTCCCAACTACCACCAAAAGTGATGTTTCCGATTATAATAGCCTCTTCACAACAGATCTGGGTCATTGTGGTTACCAACAAAATCGTCACCAACAGATGTGGGTTTCTGTTTTTTCCGGCTGAAGGTGGTGGCTGACAACGGTGACTGGCGGCGACCGACATCAGATATGGTGAATTATAAAATGTATGTAACAGGTTTTCGAATTATGTATTTTTTATGTATACATTAGGTTGTTGAATTGTTAGTTGTAATTACGTTGGTCGGTGATGACGGTGGTGGTGCCGGAATCTGACGCTCTCAGTTGCCGGCGGTTGACGGAGGTTGTTTGTGGTGGTAGAGGATGTTGCAGGTGGTTGGTGGCGGTGGAGTGTGGTGTTGGTGGCAGAAAGTACGGTACTTGTGGCGCTAGAGGTGTACTGTGGAAAAATAATACATACTCCCTCCTTACCAGATTAATTGTTCCCAGACAAAAAACACACAGTTTAAGAAATGTCATTATTACACTGTACTTTTTTCTTACTTTTTTCTTACTTTACTCTTTTACCCTCAACTAATTAATTAGAAATCTTTCTTACCTTTGTAATTTAATTAATTCATTAGTAACAATATTGTAAATATCATCAAATTTACTTTCCATATTTGGAAGTGGACAATTAATTTGGAACGTTCCAAAAAGAAATATTGGACAATTAATTCGGGACGGAGGGAGTAGTAGTTAATAAAAGTGGAAAAAAGGTGAAATGGCGAAAATACCACTTGTTAGTATTGTTGAATAGTGAAACAGTGTTTTGTTATAGAAATATTATCAATTATCAATATCAATATCAATTATCAATATCAATATCAATTCTTTTGGTTCCATTCAAAATCAATAAATTCAGTTATTAATTTGTTCTAAATAATTTAGCAATAATTAGGCAACTAATAATCAAATCATTCTCCATACTATAACAAACCAATATATACTTTCTATTTTTTTTTTATTTAGTCATTTTTTTTATTTTTAATCAATCCCGTAAATATTCTGTGAATTAATCCAATCTGATGAAACCTCTTGAAACTTCAACTCTTACTATTCTGTGTTTTTCAAAACTATATATGGTCAAAACTATATATTATAAATTAATCAATCCCGTGAATATATAACAATAAAAATATATAACAATAATCTCTCCTCTCTTTGAAATCGGAGAACAAAAACCAACATATAATCGGAAGTCTTTGACTTTAAAAGAATCCTTTGAATTTCATTCTCTCCCTAACTTTTCTCCATCTATTCTTATCTAAAATCCCTTCTGAATTACATAATCGATACGTTCCCCAATTACATTCTTGGAATAAAAATAAAAATTCAAATAATTTCCAAGTTCAAATCATCAATTGCAGTATCATTAAAGAGGTTTTGCAATATTACAAAGAGGTTTTGCAAAGTATAAGAACCAACACATAGGTAATACTTTTATGTCTATATTATGAAACGACCCAACCCGTCGTATTCCGGTCCATATTTTTTTAACGTAATAATAATTACAACATTTAGGTCCCAATTATGTTTCCAAAAACATACATTACATAAGTTTAAAACATACATTACATAAGTTGAAATACAAAACGGGCATTCAACCCAAGACCCGTTTGACATAACCAAAAGGTAAACCTTGACCCGACTATTTTACTTTTCAACAAACCGAGCATGGTGATTGGGAACGCTACCCAATCCTAATCAAAAGTCAAAAGTACAATCTTCTAAAGCAACCCGCAAAGCACTAGTCCACATGCTTACCCAAGCCGCCACCTTGCGAACTTATAAAAATGTAAACAACGAGATGGTAAACTAATGCTTAGTGAGTGAGAATATACTACATACATATATATGCATCAAATGGACACGCTACACAATAATAATCAAATAGTACATACCGGAGTCCGAGCATAAAGGCAAGCTAAACTAAGCATACCGTACGATCGCTATACAACAAGCTAATAAGTCAACAAATGAAAGTACACCAACAACGATATGTACAACGCCATCAAGCTACACCCGGAGGGTTAGCTACAACACAACAATACGACAATATATATATCTATATATATATAACAAAGCGTAAACCGTCCAAGGTTAACCCCTTAACCCAATACCGAAAGCCAAATACCAAATACCAAAATGAAGATTGGCCGAAACTACACGAGCCTTAGTAAATCCGCACCACACGCGACTACTATCTTCAATACCATTACAACATCGAGGTTAGCCGAAACTACACGAGCCTTAGTGAATCCGCACCACACGTGACCACTACCTCAATATGATGACCGAATGTACACGCGTCATCGTGAATCCGCACCACACGTGATTCACCTCCCAAATCAAAACCCACATCATCGGGGTTACTCAACCACAACTCAATACCAACCCTTCGCCATCGGGGTTATATAAATCCACATCACAAGCCCATATGATAACGTACACACGAAGTGTGCACCTCGCCAAAGGTGATCAACTAAAACGCACAACCGTGCCAATTGGACATATACACAAGTCCATCAAATCCACCTACATGTGAAGTGAGCTCTATAGCCGAGGTTCACTTCACTCAACCCGCACCCATCTTATACATACATATGCACATAGTATATTGACACTCACCTTGAAATCTTGATGGATGCAAAAACCAAAATCCGCAATCGCCAATGGAACGTACCTATTCCATTATCACATAACAAACAACACCATTAGGGTGGATTTACAAACCAACCCAAATTGACATTTGGTGCAATTTCGACCCAAATGCACTTCCAAACACAATCCATGCCCAAATGATATCGGCCAAAAAGTCACGTTTTTACCCCGGTATTAAGGCCCAAAAACAAAAAAGATTCGAACTTTGTCGGCAAAATACCCACTTCGTCGGTTAGAATTGAAGAACAAGTAATTACGAAGACGGTGCAAAAAGAATCAAGAGAATCGAAGCTAAAACAAAGATTCTAGAGCGAAAACGGTGAAAGACAAGAAATCAAGTTACGATCCAGTGAATCAAGGCTGACCAGGCACAAAAACGGCCTACCATACGGCTTGCCAAACGGCTTGCCAGTATGGCAAACGACCTGCCAAACGGTCAGGTAAACGGGCTCGATAAACGGCTTGCCTAGCAAATGGCCTGCCAAATACGGCCTGCCAAACGGCTTGCCAGTCGTTTGTAGGCAAAATTCTTGTTTATTTAAAGGGTCTTTGTCATTCATTCCAACACACACTTCAATTCGCTTCTTTCTCTCTCTTGTACAATATTAGTCATACTCTCAAGGCATTCGACTCCGTGCGGGAAACCTAGTACCCGGAGAAGAACGCCGAAGATTGTATTAGGAGCGGTCTGTAATCTCGAAGTTGTCACTTTTGTATTCGGAACTCGTTTAATCTACTAGTACTTCTATCCATTATCTTTATATAATGTCTTCTATCATTATGTTATGTGATATTGTTGCCATGATTAGCGAGTAGTTATCTTTAGTGTATGCTATGATGTAAGCAGTTATAATGCCGAAATAATATTATGGTTTGTGTACGCTGTTGAAATGCTTTCCGATTATGCTTTAAACTCAATCGCTTTTCCAACTAATAGAACGTAGTTATAGGCTCTGTTATTGGGAAGTCGCGAACCCCGATTCAGAGTACACTATCTGTGTCACCCCTTGGTAAGAGAAGTCTATCGGATACAACGTAAGATCGACTGAGGCACACCGGTTGTAGTAAGTCTATCAAGCTTTGGATTCCAACTGAGGACTCTTTCGTAGTGAAACATCTGACTAGACCCTTAGTACATTGTCGGTCCCAGACCATGCTAGTGTAGTCACCAAACATATAAACTTCGTACGTGCACGCTGAAGCACAGCGGTTGTTGTAAGCTGTACCTCTGCTAAGTAAGGCCATGGAACCCGGTTAGTGTTAACCAGTACGCTGCACCATAACGCGGTCTCAAGCATTGCACCCCGCTTGAGGGATTCTTAGTTAATTAAGGAACTGTTTGTTTAGACACATAAAAGATTGGACCGTTAGGATAACCGAACGTATTCATGGAAGTCAGCTTGACTTGGCCATGGTGTTCTTTATGGTTGAACTCTTTTTAAGGGCCTAACTATATTTTAAAACTAATCATTAACTAAAGCATTGAAACACATCACGTCTCTCGGATATGGTAAACCATGTAGTCTATTATGCTTAAGAAAGTTTAGACCATTGTGAAATGTTAATACGTCACCCA
This sequence comes from Rutidosis leptorrhynchoides, assembly GCF_046630445.1. Lineage (NCBI taxonomy): Eukaryota > Viridiplantae > Streptophyta > Magnoliopsida > Asterales > Asteraceae > Rutidosis > Rutidosis leptorrhynchoides. The sequence goes on along the minus strand of NC_092341.1, from coordinate 282,125,558 downwards.
ACCGAGTCGCTCAATTGGATGAGCCGTTTGAACGTGTATGCCTGTAGTCAGGCTGCACGGGCGTCGGGGGTAAGGGACGTTGCTGTCTATTCAGAATCTTCAAGCCTAACGCAGTACCCAGTGACATGTCTTATGACATGGGCGTTTAGGACCAGTGTAATGAATACAAGGCCTCTGCCTATTCATGAGCCAGCATTCCATAATCTCGGCAGAATAACTGATGAAGTCATAGTATGCACTCACTTTAACCTTATCTGAATTACGAATTTTACCGCATTTACTTTATCTGTCTTATAAATTAGAAAATCCCAAATAGGTAATCACTACTCCGTCTTAACTATCTTAGGCTTAAATATAGGTTCGATTCTACTGATATCTCAAAAATACGACTCTAGGTCATACTTCCCTTACTTATAAGGAGTAGTAAGATTTAGGCCCCACTAAATATAAATTTAAAACAGTACCTCTCCCTCGAGTGGCTGATACTGACACGCCGCGGCCCACCGCGCGAATAAAAACCGTCCGTTTTGGCCATATCACTGGAGGAGCTAGTTTTTGGTGCCGCTGCCGGGGAACTGGTATCAGGCAATACTGCTCTCTATCAAACTTATTCACAAGCATTTAGTGGTGTCTAAGAAAGTGATAATGCTAAAAACGAACATATATTTCATAGTATTATCCTTCAAGAAAGACAAGCTTTTGGTTGCAATTGTTCTATTTAAAAGTGATATTCGTTTAAATAATAAAAGGTGAAGACAAAAGACAAATTCGATGATTTGAAGATGCAAACAACCAAAAAGCTAAAAAATACAAAGTACAATCAAAGTGGTTCAAATTATTGATGAGAAACGTCTAGAAATTACAAGAGTACGAGCCGCGAAACGCAAAGTACAAGATATTAAATTGTACGCAAGGACGTTCGAAAATCCGGAACCGCGACATGAACCTACTATCAACGCGCGACGCAACGGAGCTAAAATTACAAATCAACTATGCACACGAATATAATATAATATATAAATAATTCTAAAAATTATATATATATATATATATATATATATATATATATTATATTTATATATCAAAATAAAAATCGTCGGCAAACAAGAAAACAAAAGATTGTGAGCTGTCCCAGGGGGCCATGCGATCGCATGGCCTTGAAGCATAATTTCCATGCGATCGCATGGAAGCTAAATGCTGGCCAGGTCCTATAAATAGCCAACGAATTCGACGAGTAATATACACCTAAATTTTCTTTCTTCCTCTGTAAAGAATATATATATTTATAATTATAATTTTAAATTTAATTTAAGTTTAATAAAAATTGGGTTATTGTAAGGAATGTTTTAAAGGTTTTGTAAGTCGAAACTCTGTCCGTGTAACGCTACGCTATTAATACTCATTGTAAGTTATGTTCAACATTTTTAAATTAATGTCTCGTAGCTAAGTTATTATTATGCTTATTTAAATCGAAGTAATCATGATGTTGGGCTAAATATTAAAGACGGGGTAATTGGGCTTTGTATCATAATTGAGGTTTGGACAAAAGACCGACACTTGTGGAAATTGGACTATGGACTATTAATGGGCTTTATATTTGTTTAACTGAATGATAGTTCGTTAATTTAATATAGAGATTTACAATTTGACGTGTCTATAAATAACCATTTACACTCGATAGGACACGATGGGCGGGATATTTATAAATACTAATAATCGTTCATTTAACCGGACACGGGGATGGATTAATAGTCAATGGACTCATTAAAACAGGGGTGGATTACATACAAGGACACTTGGTGTAATTGTTAATAAAGTATTAAAACCTTGGATTGCACGCAGTAGATATCCTGGTGTAATTATTAAACAAAGTATTAAGACCTTGTTACAGTTTAAGTCCCCAATTAGTTGGAATATTTGACTTCGGGTATAAGGATAATTTGACGAGGACACTCGCACTTTATATTTATGACTGATGGACTGTTATGGACAAAAACCGTATGGACATATTGAATAATTCAGGAAAAAGGACAATTAACCCATGGTAATAAACTAAAATCAACACGTCGAACATCATGATTACGGAAGTTTAAATAAGCATAATTCCTTTATTTTATATCTTATCGCATTTTTAATTATCGTACTTTTAATTATCGCAATTTTATTTACCGTCATTTTATTTATCGCACTTTAATATATCGCACTTTAATTATCGTCATTTACTTTACGCTTTAAATTAAGTTATATTTATATTTTACATTAGGTTTTAATTGTGACTTAAGACATAAAATCGACAAACCGGTCATTAAACGGTAAAACCCCCTTTTATAACAATAATAATATTACTTATATATATTTTTATACAAATATAGTTTAAAATAAATATAGCGTTAAACTTGGCTAGCTCCCGGTGGAATGAACCGGACTTACTGGACTTACTAATAACTACACTACTTTACGATTAGGTACACTGCCTATAGTGTTGTAGCAAGGTTTAGGTATATCCACTCTATAAATAAATAAATAACTTGTGTAAATTTGTATCGTATTTAATAGTATTTCGCAATAAAAATATAACTATTTCATATACACCTCGCATAACATTAGAAAGACAATTATACACGGACTTGGTTGTTGGATTTTCCGAACAGTCGCCAATTATATTGGGACCAAAAGGATCCTGCCTCTCCGTATTTGGCCTGGCCACTTGATTTGTTGAATAGTTCGTGCGGAGCTCTGTTACCGAAATACCATGGAATCAGTAGCCAGAACCAAAAACATATTCAACCATAGGATAGTTAGTTAATTACCTTAGATTACTTTAGACTACCTTAGATTAAATTAAATTACCTTAAAATTAGATTACCTTAGAATAGTTTAGCTTACTTTAGATTATCTTAGTTTATTTGATAAAAATTAAAAACAAAAAAAGGGCATACCCAGTGTATGACCCAAACCCGATCTAGACCAGTGCCGTTGTTATTCGTACCTGATCCGGACGCAATAATCTCTAAAGCACGCAAGGAAGCACGAATCAGAAATCAAATGGCGTTACGTGTTACTTTAGCAGAAAATACCAAACCCTCGATTAAAGGTCGAGGAGGACCAATCAGATTTCCAGAGATTCAAGGACACTCATTCGAGTTAAAACATCACATCATTCAGCTCATCCAGAATAGCTGCCAATTTCATGGATTACCGAATGATGATCCTAATTCTCACCTTGATAAATTCATATCTCTTTCGAACTCCTACAAACAGCCAGGGATCGGACAAGATATAGTCCGGCTATACTTGTTTCCCTACTCTCTCACTCATCATGCTCAAACCTGGTTTGAAGGACTGGAAAAAGATTCCATCGCGTCATGGACGGATATGGCTACCAAATTCCTAACCAAATATTTCCCTCCTTTTAAACAAACCAAACTGAAGAATGACATCGTTAACTTCAAACAAAGTTATGATGAATATCTTTACACTGCATGGGAGCGATTCAATACCCTGCTGAAGAAATGCCCTAATCACTAGCTAGAATGGTCAGCCCAAATCTGTACCTTCTACAATGGTCTTACGATAAATCATAGGACGACGATCGATGCAGCAGCTCAAGGGAATCTGATGAACCAAACTGCAGACGAAGCATGGGAATTGCTCAAGAACATGACAATGCATCATCATGACTGGAACAGTGGTGAAACAACTTCATCATCTGCCCCACTCTCAGCACTTAACAATCAAACGGAGGCCATCAAATCCCTCACGGATAAGATGGAATCTCTCGCTAAACAACTCGGAGAATTGAAGACGCAGCCGCCGCAGGTCAACTAAGCTCAGGCTTGTGTTAATTATACCAACCCGCAACCTACTGAAGAATATCAAGTTGAGTACGAAAACCCTGACGGTTCAGTCTGTTACGTCCAATACCCAACTCGTCCACCAAATCCCGGATTCAATCAACAACCTAGGGCTAATCAATTTCAGCGAAGCAATCAACCTTTTCACTATCGTTATCCACCTTATCCAGCCCAACAATCTCAATTGACCTACGATCAACCACTTCCACTCACTGGTTCACCAGTTGAGGAAAATTCCCATACCACCCAGATTACAAAAGCAACTAACCCCACTCTCGGAGCTGATGATCAATTGACTCAGTTCATTCAAGGACAACAACAGCTAAATCAGTGAACTGCAGCCAGGCAAGATCAGACGGAGATACTAATGAGAAATCAATTGGCTCTGCTCAAGAGTCTGAAAACGCAGCTCGGACATTTATCACAACGCCTTGAGACCCGACCGCAGGGAAGATTGCCAGGTAATACTATCCAAAATCCCCACATAGAAGAAGCAAAGCAAATGGATTCCGTAATCCCAGAGGAAGAACCACAGAGAATGTCAGCCAGGCTCAAGAACAAATCAACGTATACCCAGAAGCTGACCCCTGAAACTCCAGTTCGCGTACCCTATCCTGGAAGGCTACAAGAAGAACCATCCAAGCTTGATTCCTTCAAACTTGATGGAAGATTCCTGGACACCATGTCCAAAGTTCCCAACCATAAGAGATACATCCGAAGACTTCTTTCTACAAAGGAGAGGATACCAGACTCTAACAAAATTCCACTGAGTGAATAATGCTCTGCATTACTCAGAAACTCTCTACCACCAAAGCTAGGAGATACGGGCTGATTCGTTTTCCCGTGTTCAATCTACCAATCTGGAACCATTCATGCGCTAGCTGATTTAGGAGCAAGTATCAACCTAATCCCCTACTCTCTCTACAAGAGATTAGAGTTTAGAGACTTGTCACCAACCAAAATGAGAATACAACTTGCTAATCACACAATTTGATATCCTAAGGGCATAGTTGAGAATGTCTTGGTGAAAGTTGACAAATTCTTGTATCCTACAGATTTCGTAGTAATGGATATTAAGGAAGACCTACACACACCAGTAGTGTTAGGAAGACCTTTCATGAATACGGCTAGGACTGTCATTGATGTGTACAATCAAACCTTGATCTTACGATCACATGAGGAGAGCATTACCTTCAAAATTAACCGACCAACTGATCTTTCTGGACAGGCAGAGATGTTTGCTATTTCCACCAGACGGATCACTTCCAATGAGGAGTCTTCACCACCAGCCGATGATATCGAGATGTGTGTTGAATCACAGTATGTAGACGACCCAGAAATGGAAGAAGAGGATCCCAGCGAAGAAATAGAGGAAGAGGAGGAATCTGAAGAGGAAGAGGAAATGGAAGACGTAAAAAAGACTGCAACAATACCCGTTTCAAGCATTAAGCGTCATGAAGAAATAATGAGGCTTGAGACAGAAGATCACAGTTTAATCATTCGCTTCAAGAAGAAGACCGACAAGGCTGAGGTTAAGGATAAAGAAATCGATCCAGCAAGTATCAAAGTGGAGAATCAGAATACTAAAGAAACCCGTTCATCAAACGTATCCTCAGAAGAACAATACATCGATGATGACGAGGGAGAGCAGCATGAAGACATTCTGAATAACTCACACTCTCCAACCGAACCAGATCAAGGGGAGCCAGACTCTTTTTCAGATCGGATTCCAATCATATCCACACATGCATGATAACCTTCAATAATGATACCGATGAATTCGAAGACATTCTCGAAGCCATCCGAAGATCAATCATTGATTTTTCGCTACGCTTAACAGAACGAATTATGGCTATCCGAGAAGAACACAACCTCTATCTCCAAAGAGAAGACAATGATGTTGAAATCCTAGAAGAACGCATTAAAGACTTTATCAATTCTCTTCACGATCATATTTACCAAGAAGAAAGGCAACGAGAGCAGAATTCAGTGGTTCACACTATTCTCGAGACAAGATTCTGTCGAGATCAGAAGATCATTTGTGACGACCCAGAAATTTCCTACCAAATTTAAACTTTAATCTTTATATGTTTCCGACACGATAAGCAAAGCCTGTAATGTTAAATCTCAAGAATTTTAAACTGTGTTCATACATTCATTTAACCTCGACCAAATTCCGACGATTCACGAACCATTAATTAAATGGATATATATATATATATATATATATATATATATATATATATATATATATATATATATATATATATATATATGTATATATTATAACTTGAAATGGTAACAAAGTATTTAAATGTATAATACTTTACATGAACATATTTGTTCAATATATTTATCGATGAAATTATAAGATAATATTAAATGATTGAGTTATCTGACACATTGTGTTATGATTACGAGTCACTGTTGAGAGGTCCACTTTGATTTAGGAAACCTTTCTTTTTAACGGTATTCGGAATAAATGGTAAAGTGACTTACAAGTAAGAACAAAATGGTCAATTAACGGTAACTAGACAAAAGTTAATGGAGATTCATGTTTGGTTTCCAACACATGCTTTACAATATTCCACTCGTGACTTTTGATGCGGTAACTATTTAACTTTCATATTATTTAATGTGAAGATGAAATTATGGAATGTAGATGACATAGAAAATGGATATCGACAAGTTAAGTAAATTGACATTTTATATTAAGATAATTTCATGCACTTAACCATCTATTGGACCTTACCCGATGATTCACGAACAATTGTTTGTAAATAATTATGTATATAAATATAAATGTAAGTGTATATATATATATATATATATATATATATATATATATATATATATATATATATATATATATATATATATATATATTAATAATTGAAAATAATAAAATATAATTTAAACATTAAAATTCAATATGAAAAATAAGATATAAAATAATTAAGTTGGAAGTAAAATGAATATATATAGAATTACATGATTTCTATATAATTATTATTATATGTATATTGTAATATATATTAAAATATATAAAAATTTAATACTTAATATAAATTATTATGTAATGTATATAGTTAAGTTATATTACATAATACTAATATATTAAATTTAATTATAAATATAGTTGTTGTAACAATATTGTTAATGCTTTTAATAGCAATATCAATACTAGCGATATTAATATTATTTTAAATATATAATCTATAGATATGAATTTAATATAAATAAGTTATTGTAGTATTATTATTACTAATATTATTATTACTATTAATAATATTCGTATTATTATAATTAGTATTATTATTACTAATAATAATATTATTGTTATAACTTTTATAGTTATTATTATATATATATTAATTATTTATATCATTATTATTAGTATTAGTGTTATTATTAATATTAATATTATATTATTATCATTATTGTAATATTAGTATTTTTATTATTATTATTATTATTATTATTATTATTAATATTAATGATATTATATTTATTAATATAAATTAATCCGTATAAATTAAATACAGATACAGATACAGATATAAACGCATCATTATCATATTCTATTTCAGTTTATTTATTTCTGATATATTGTGCAGCCTGTGAATTCATGTCTCCAAAATCCCACTAGCAAACACATATTGATATTTCCTGTCTACTCACGAAAAATTCTAAGTCGACCATTAGCTCACTACAATACAACCTTGATCGAATTTCTGTTACTACATCACTCACACAATCACATTATATTAGTCATCTACTGCAATTCGAGATTTAAAAACCGAAAAATTAAAGGGAATAAGCAAGTCCTCTGTTCGCTGTATTTTTTTAAGCCAAAGCTCGAATTCTAGCAAATTTTAAAAATCAAATAATGCAGTGATGTTAGGATTCATCTAGTTTAACTATCTGTAATTTTGCACGCTCCAATTCCTTCTCTTAATTTTGAATTTCGAAGTCAAACCCTAAAAACTAAAAAGTCAAACGTATGAACTTGAATTAAATTCGAGTATTCTGTGATGTTATGGCATATAATTTCGATTTTTAAACATTAGGAACTCAATTTGGAGTAACTTTCATGAAGGAATTGATATCTAAAACGATCCTAATTTCAAAATTCAATATTGAGTTCATCTTCCTCAATTTCGAAATTTCTGCTGTTGTTCTATTTTTCGTGTTTCTTTTTTTTTCCTGTCAGTCCAACACCCACAACAGATCATCTATTTTAAATTCAAAGTCCAGGTTAGTAATTCGTTGTTGGTTGAGTGTATCAGTGATCGATTGAAATTAGTGGAGATAAAGGTATAGCAGCAAGGGTATTTAATTTAAATTGATTTAGGGAATCAATTATAACAGAAACGCAGGGTAGCTCAGTTGGTTAGGCAAGTGTCGATTTATCGAGAGGTCGCGGGTTCGAGCCCGGTCTCGGGTAATTCTTTTTACAAAATGCTTTTAAAGGGTATATTTTTATTACTCTTATTTCAATTACTCTTATTATTATTATTATTATTATTATTATTATTATTATTATTATTATTATTATTATTATTATTATTATTATTATTATTATTATTATTATTATTATTATTATTATTATTGTTATTGTTATTGTTATTATTATTATTATAATTATTATTATTATTATTATTATTATTATTATTATTATTATTATTATTATTATTATTATTATTATTATTATTATTATTATTATTATTATTATTATGATTATGATTATGATTATGATTATGATTATGATTATGATTATGATTATTATTGTTATTACCATGATTATTATTATTGTTGTTGTTATTAATATTGTTATAAGAATTATAATAATTATTAGTTTTATCATAGTTATAAGTATTATAACAATTATTATTATTACTATAAGAATCATTAATGTTATTATTATTATTAAATTATCATTGTAGTATTATTATCATTTTTATGATTATGATTATTAATATTATAATTATTATGAAAATAATATAATTCATTATTGTTTTTATAAATATTAACCATAGTATCATTTTAGTACCATTATTGTTATTAGTAGTAACATATGTATTATTATAATTATGATCATTATTATTATCAATATGACTATCATATTAGTATTGTTATTATTAAAAAGTGTTATCATTATTATCATTTTTGTTAAAATTATTATTTTACTCTTATTAAAACTAACATTATTATTATTATCAGTATTATCTATATTTTTAATAATAAAATAATTATGATTACTAAAATAAAAGTTTTAACGACGTTATTAAGGTTATAAGTATAAAAATAAAGATCTTATATATATAAATATACTTAGTACACCTAACTTAACTATATTAACATTTATATATATAAAATGAAAATATAAATAAATAATGAAACTTATAAATTATTATATATATATATAAATAACATCACTAATAATAATATATATATATATATTTATCCGAATACAAGAATAAGTTTTAATACATATCTGAATGATATAGGTTCGTGAATTCGAGGCCAACCCTGCATTGTTCAATGTCGACATATGTATTTTTACTACAAAAGTTTCATTACTCCCTTTTTAAATGTTTTTACAATATATATTTTTGGGCTGAGAAAACATGCGCTACTTTTATAAATGTTTGACGAAATAGACATAAGTACTTGAAACTACATTGTATGGTTGGATTACTATACCGAATATCGCCCCTTCAAGTCTGGTAGCCTAAGAATTAGGGAAAATGGCCCCTAATTGACGCGAATCCTAAAGATAGATCTATTGGGCCTAACAACCCCCATTCAAGTTATGAATGGCTTTAGTACTTCGATTTATATGGTGATTGCGATTGCCAATTTATGACATACTTGCGAGTATGCGGGGAATATTCTATATGCATTATGTTAATGTCGGTTACCAGGTGTTCATCATACGAATGGATTTTATACACTTGCGAGTGTAATGATATTTATGAAAATATGAAATCTTGTGGTCTATTAAAATGACGGAAATGAATGTTTATGATAAACTAATGAACTCACCAACCTTTTTGGTTGACACTTGAAAGCATGTTTATTCTCAGGTATGAAAGAAATCTTCCGCTGTGCATTTGCTCATTTAGAGATATTACTTGGAGTCATTCATGACATATTTCAAAAGACGTTGCATTCTAGTCGTTGAGTTCAACAAGACTACTATTAAGTCAATTATTGTTTGGGATATATTATAAAAGGGTATGCATGCCTGTCAACTTTCGTTGTAATGAAAGTTTGTCTTTTAAAACGAATGCAATGTTTGTAAAATGTATCATATAGAGGTCAAATGAAATGTCCCGTTCTTATTGATTAAAAACGTTCCATATTAATTGATTTCGTTGCGAGGTTTTGACCTCTATATGAGACGTTTTTCAAAGACTGCATTCATTTTTAAAACAAACCATAACCTTTATTTCATAGATAAAGGTTTTAAAAAGCCTTACGTAGATTATCAAATAATGATAATCTAAAATATCCTGTTTACACACGACCATTACATAATGGTTTACAATACAAATATGTTACAACAAAATAAGTTTCTTGAATGCAGTTTTTACACAATATCATACAAGCATGGACTCCAAATCTCGTCCTTATTTAAGTATGCGATAGCGGAAGCTCTTAATAATCACCTGAGAATAAACATGCTTAAAACGTCAACAAAAATGTTGGTGAGTTATAGGTTTAACCTATATATATCAAATCATAATAATAGACCACAAGATTTCATATTTCAATACACATCCCATACATAGAGATAAAAATCATTCATATGGTGAACACCTGGTAACCGACATTAACAAGATGCATATATAAGAATATCCCCATCATTCCGGGACACCCTTCGGATATGATATAAATTTTGAAGTACTAAAGCATCCGGTACTTTGGATGGGGTTTGTTAGGCCCAATAGATCTATCTTTAGGATTCGCGTCAATTAGGGTGTCTGTTCCCTAATTCTTAGATTACCAGACTTAATAAAAAGGGGCATATTCGATTTCAATAATTCAACCATAGAATGTAGTTTCACGTACTTGTGTCTATTTTGTAAATCATTTATAAAACCTGCATGTATTCTCATCCCAAAAATATTAGATTTTAAAAGTGGGACTATAACTCACTTTCACAGATTTTTACTTCGTCGGGAAGTAAGACTTGGCCACTGGTTGATTCACGAACCTATAACAATATATACATATATATCAAAGTATGTTCAAAATATATTTACAACACTTTTAATATATTTTGATGTTTTAAGTTTATTAAGTCAGCTGTCCTCGTTAGCAACCTACAACTAGTTGTCCACAGTTAGATGTACAGAAATAAATCGATAAATATTATCTTGAATCAATCCACGACCCAGTGTATACGTATCTCAGTATTGATCACAACTCAAACTATATATATTTTAGAATCAACCTCAACCCTGTATAGCTAACTCCAACATTCACATATAGAGTGTCTATGGTTGTTCCGAAATATATATAGATGTGTCGACATGATAGGTCGAAACATTGTATACGTGTCTATGGTATCTCAAGATTACATAATATACAATACAAGTTGATTAAGTTATGGTTGGAATAGATTTGTTACCAATTTTCACGTAGCTAAAATGAGAAAAATTATCCAATCTTGTTTTACCCATAACTTCTTCATTTTAAATCCGTTTTGAGTGAATCAAATTGCTATGGTTCCATATTGAACTCTATTTTATGAATCTAAACAGAAAAAATATAGGTTTATAGTCGGAAAAATAAGTTACAAGTCATTTTTGTAAAGGTAGTCATTTCAGTCAAAAGAATGACGTCTAGATGACCATTTTAGAAAACATACTTCCACTTTGAGTTTAACCATAATTTTTGGATATAGTTTCATGTTCATAATAAAAATCATTTTCCCAGAATAACAACTTTTAAATCAAATTTTATCATAGTTTTTAATTAACTAACCCAAAACAGCCCGCGGTGTTACTACGACGGCGTAAATCCGGTTTTACGGTGTTTTTCGTGTTTCCAGGTTTTAAATCATTAAGTTAGCATATCATATAGATATAGAACATGTGTTTAGTTGATTTTAAAAGTCAAGTTAGAAGGATTAACTTTTGTTTGCGAACAAGTTTAGAATTAACTAAACTATGTTCTAGTGATTACAAGTTTAAACCTTCGAATAAGATAGCTTTATATATATGAATTGAATGATGTTATGAACATCATTACTACCTTAAGTTTCTTGGATAAACCTACTGGAAAAGAGAAAAATGGATCTAGCTTCAACGGATCCTTGGATGGCTCGAAGTTCTTGAAGCAGAATCATGACACGAAAACAAGTTCAAGTAAGATCATCACTTGAAATAAGATTGTTATAGTTATAGAAATTGAACCAAAGTTTGAATATGATTATTACCTTGTATTAGAATGATAACCTACTGTAAGAAATAAAGATTTCTTGAGGTTGTATGATCACCTTACAAGATTGGAAGTGAGCTAGCAAACTTGAAAGTATTCTTGATTTTATGTAACTAGAACTTGTAGAATATATGAAGAACACTTAGAACTTGAAGATAGAACTTGAGAGAGATCAATTAGATGAAGAAAATTGAAGAATGAAAGTGTTTGTAGGTGTTTTTGGTCGTTGGTGTACGGATTAGATATAAAGGATATGTAATTTTGTTTTCATGTAAATAAGTCATGAATGATTACTCTTATTTTTGTAATTTTATGAGATATTTCATGCTAGTTGCCAAATGATGGTTCCCACATGTGTTAGGTAACTCACATGGGCTGCTAAGAGCTGATCATTGGAGTGTATATACCAATAGTACATACATCTAAAAGCTGTGTATTGTACGAGTACGAATACGAGTGCATACGAGTAGAATTGTTGATGAAACTGAACGAGGATGTAATTGTAAGCATTTTTGTTAAGTAGAAGTATTTTGATAAGTGTATTGAAGTCTTTCAAAAGTATATAAATACATATTAAAACACTACATGTATATACATTTTAACTGAGTCGTTAAGTCATCGTTAGTCGTTACATGTAAGTGTTGTTTTGAAACCTTTAGGTTAACGATCTTGTTAAATGTTGTTAACCCAATGTTTACAATATCAAATGAGATTTTAAATTATTATATTATCATGATATTATCATGTATGGATATCTCTTAATATGATATATATACATTAAATGTCTTTACAACGATAATCGTTACATATATGTCTCGTTTAAAAATCATTAAGTTAGTAGTCTTGTTTTTACATATGTAGTTCATTGTTAATATACTTAATGATATGTTTACTTATCATAGTATCATGTTAACTATATATATATATATATATCCATATATATGTCATCATATAGTTTTTACAGGTTTTAACGTTCGTGAATCACCGGTCAACTTGGGTGGTCAATTGTCTATATGAAACATATTTCAATTAATCAAGTCTTAACAAGTTTGATTGCTTAACATGTTGGAAACATTTAATCATGTAAATATCAATCTCAATTAATATATATAAACATGGAAAAGTTCGGGTCACTACAGTACCTACCCGTTAAATAAATTTCGTCCCGAAATTTTAAGCTGTTGAAGGTGTTGACGAATCTTCTGGAAATAGATGCGGGTATTTCTTCTTCATCTGATCTTCACACTCCCAGGTGAACTCGGGTCCTCTACGAGCATTCCATCGAACCTTAACAATTGGTATCTTGTTTTGCTTAAGTCTTTTAACCTCACGATCCATTATTTCGACGGGTTCTTCGATGAATTGAAGTTTTTTGTTGATTTGGATTTCATCTAACAGAATAGTGAGATCTTCTTTAGCAAAACATTTCTTCAAATTCGAGACGTGGAAAGTGTTATGTACAGCCGCGAGTTGTTGAGGTAACTCAAGTCGGTAAGCTACTGGTCCGACACGATCAATAATCTTGAATGGTCCAATATACCTTAGATTTAATTTCCCTCGTTTACCAAATCGAACAACGCCTTTCAAAGGTGCAACTTTAAGCATGACCATCTCTCCAATTTCAAATTCTATATCTTTTCTTTTAATGTCAGCGTAGCTCTTTTGTCGACTTTGGGCGGTTTTCAACCGTTGTTGAATTTGGATGATCTTCTCGGTAGTTTCTTGTATAATCTTCGGACCCGTAATCTGTCTATCCCCCACTTCACTCCAACAAATCAGAGACCTGCACTTTCTACCATAAAGTGCTTCAAACGACGCCATCTCAATGGTTGAATGGTAGCTGTTGTTGTAGGAAAATTCTGCTAACGGTAGATGTCGATCCCAACTGTTTCCGAAATCAATAACACATGCTCGTAGCATGTCTTCAAGCGTTTGTATCATCCTTTTATTTTGCCCATCAGTTTGTGGATGATAGGCAGTACTCATGTCTAGACGAGTTCCTAATGCTTGCTGTAATGTCTGCCAGAATCTTAAAATAAATCTGCCATCCCTATCAGAGATAATAGAGATTGGTATTCCATGTCTGGAGACGACTTCCTTCAAATACAGTCGTGCTAACTTCTCCATCTTGTCATCTTCTCTTATTGGTAGGAAGTGTGCTGATTTGGTGAGACGATCAACTATTACCCAAATAGTATCAAAACCACTTGCAGTCCTTAGCAATTTAGTGATGAAATCCATGGTAATGTTTTCCCATTTCCATTCCGGGATTTACGGTTGTTGAAGTAGACCTGATGGTTTCTGATGCTCAGCTTTGACCTTAGAACACGTCAAACATTCTACTACGTATTTAGCAACATCGGCTTTCATACCCGGCCACCAAAAATGTTTCTTGAGATCCTTGTACATCTTCCCCGTTCCAGGATGTATTGAGTATCTGGTTTTATGAGCTTCTCTAAGTACCATTTCTCTCATATCTCCAAATTTTGGTATCCAAATCCTTTCAGCCCTATACCGGGTTCCATCTTCCCGAATATTAAGATGCTTCTCCGATCCTTTGGGTATTTCATCCTTTAAATTTCCCTCTTTTAAAACTCCTTGTTGCGCCTCCTTTATTTGAGTAGTAAGGTTATTATGAATCATTATATTCATAGATTTTACTCGAATGGGTTCTCTGTCCTTCCTGCTCAAGGCATCGGCTACCACATTTGCCTTCCCCGGGTGGTAACGAATCTCAAAGTCGTAATCATTCAATAATTCAATCCACCTACGCTGCCTCATATTCAGTTGTTTCTGATTAAATATGTGTTGAAGACTTTTGTGGTCGGTATATATAATACTTTTGACCCCATATAAGTAGTGCCTCCAAGTCTTTAATGCAAAAACAATGAGCCTAATTCCAAATCATGTGTCGTATAATTTTGTTCGTGAATCTTCAATTGTCTAGACGCATAAGCAATCACCTTCGTTCATTCCATTAATACACAACCGAGACCTTGCTTTGATGCGTCACAATAAATCACAAAATCATCATTCCCTTCAGGCAATGACAATATAGGTGCCGTAGTTAGCTTTTTCTTCAATAACTGAAACGCTTTCTCTTGTTCATCATTCCATTCAAATTTCTTCCCTTTATGCGTTAATGCAGTCAAGGGTTTTGCTATTCTGGAAAAGTCTTGGATGAACCTTCTGTAGTAACCAGCTAGTCCTAAAAACTGGCGTATGTGTTTCGGAGTTTTCGGGGTTTCCCACTTTTCAACAGTTTCTATCTTTGCCGGATCCACCTTAATACCTTCTTTGTTCACTATGTGATCGAGAAATTGAACTTCTTCCAACCAAAATTCACACTTTGAAAACTTAGCGTACAATTCTTCCTTCCTCAATACTTCTAACACCTTTCTCAAATGTTCACCTTGTTCTTGGTCATTCTTTGAGTAAATAAGTATGTCATCAATGAAAACAATGACAAACTTGTCAAGGTATGGTCCACACACTCGGTTCATAAGGTCCATGAACACAGCTGGTGCATTAGTTAAACCAAACGGCATGACCATAAACTCGTAATGACCGTAACGTGTTCTGAAAGCAGTCTTTGGAATATCATCTTCTTTCACCCGCATTTGATGATACCCGGAACGTAAGTCAATCTTTGAATAAACAGACGAGCCTTGTAGTTAATCAAATAAGTCATCGATTCTCGGTAGTGGGTAGCGGTTCTTGATGGTAAGTTTGTTCAACTCTCGGTAGTCGATACACAAACTGAATGTACTATCTTTCTTCTTGACAAACAAAACAGGAGCTCCCCACGGTGATGTGCTTGGTCGAATGAAACCACGTTCTAAAAGTTCTTGTAATTGGCTTTGCAGTTCTTTCATCTCGCTGGGTGCGAGTCTGTAAGGAGCACGAGCTATTGGTGCAGCTCCTGGTACAAGATCTATTTGAAATTCAACGGATCGATGTGGGGGTAATCCCGGTAAATCTTTCGGAAATACATCGGGAAATTCTTTTGCAATGGGAACATCATTGATGCTCTTTTCTTCAGTTTGTACTTTCTCGATGTGTGCTAGAACAGCATAGCAACCTTTTCTTATTAGTTTTTGTGCCTTCAAATTACTAATAAGATGTAGCTTCGTGTTGCCCTTTTCTCCGTACACCATTAAGGGTTTTCCTTTTTCTCGTATAATGCGAATTGCATTTTTGTAATAAACGATCTCTGCTTTCACTTCTTTCAACCAGTCCATACCGATTATCACATCAAAACTCCCTAACTCTACTGGTATCAAGTCAATCTTAAATGTTTCGCTAACCAGTTTAATTTCTCGATTCCGACATATATTATCTGCTGAAATTAATTTACCATTTGCTAATTCGAGTAAAAATTTACTATCCAAAGGCGTCAATGGGCAACTTAATTTATCACAAAAATCTCTACTCATATAGCTTCTATCCGTACCCGAATCAAATAAAACGTAAGCAGATTTATTGTCAATAAGAAACGTACCCGTAACAAGCTCCGGGTCTTCCTGTGCCTCTGCCGCATTAATATTGAAAACTCTTCCGCGGCCTTGTCCATTCGTGTTCTCCTGGTTCGGGCAATTTCTAATAATGTGGCCCGGTTTTCCACATTTATAACAAACTACATTGGCATAACTTGCTCCGACACTACTTGCTCTGCCATTACTCGTTCTGACACCATTTGTTCCTTTCGTTCTATTAACCCCTGGTCCGTAGACCTCACACTTCACCGCGCTATGACCATTTCTTTTACACTTGTTGCAAAATTTGGTGCAGAACCCCGAGTGATACTTTTCACACCTTTGGCATAGCTGCTTCTGATTGTTGTTGTTGTTGCGGTTATTATTGTTGTTGGGATAATTGTTGTAGTTGCTGTTGTTGTTGTTGTTGTTGTTGTTGGGCCGTTTGTTATAGTTGCGATTGATGTTGCGATTGTTGGGATAATTGTTGCGATTATTGTTGTAATTGCTGTTGTTGTTGTATTGGTGATTCTTATCACCGTTTTCCTCCCACTTTCTTTTGACTTGCTTCACATTGGCCTCTTCAGCAGTCTGTTCTTTAATTCTTTCTTCAATCTGGTTCACTAGTCTGTGAGCCATTCTACATGCCTGTTGTATGGAGGCGGGCTCGTGTGAACTTATATCTTCTTGGATTCTTTCCTGTAATCCTTTCACAAACGCGTCGATCTTCTCTTCCTCATCTTCGAATGCTCCGGGACACAATAGGCACAATTCTGTGAATCGTCTTTCGTACGTGGTAATATCAAATCCTTGGGTTCGTAACCCTCTAAGTTCTGTCTTGAGCTTATTGACCTCGGTTCTGGGACGGTACTTCTCGTTCATCAAGTGCTTGAATGCTGACCACGGTAGTGCGTACGCATCATCTTGTCCCACTTGCTCTAGATAGGTATTCCACCATGTTAACGCATAACCTGTGAAGGTATGCGTAGCGTACTTCAATTTGTCCTCTTCAGTACACTTACTTATGGCAAACACCGATTCGACCTTCTCGGTCCACCGTTTCAATCCGATCGGTCCTTCGGTTCCATCAAATTCCAAAGGTTTGCAGGCAGTGAATTCTTTGTACGTGCATCCTACACGATTTCCTGTACTGCTAGATCCAATGTTATTGTTGGTATGTAGCGCAACCTGTACTGCGGCTATGTTTGAAGCTAGAAAAGTACGGAATTCCTCTTCATTCATATTCACGGTGTGTCGAGTAGTCGGTGCCATTTCCTTCAAAATAGTCAAATGGAACAAGTTAATCATACATAATATTAAGAGTAGTTAATAGTATTTCGTAGCATAATATGAACTCATTTATAAAAGCTTTTTCTTCATATTAGCGTTTTATAAGTTTAAATTCGGGTAGTACCTACCCGTTAAGTTCATACTTAGTAGCTAATATACAATTCAACTACTACAATTCTATATGAAAAACTGATTATAATAATATTTCGCGTTCAAACTTTTACACAATATTTTACAAACTTACAATACCGCTTATTTTACATATAGCATGAAATATAGCACACAATAAATTTGATACAAGATGGTTGTGAAGATAATTTTAGCTAGTACACAAGTCGTTCAGCAAAGGCAATAAAGACACGTAATTCATACGTCCAGAAACAAGTCATGCATTCTGGTTTTACTAGGATTACTTCCCATCCTTGGTCTTGTGGAACATAACCGTTATGGCCGTTGATAAGACAGCGTGTTGTAACGTCGTCAAAGGGACGAGGGTTACGTAATGTCCAACAGTCCCGTAACAATCTAAAAACCTCATTTCTTACCCCAATTACCGACTCCGTCACTTGTGGGAACGTTTTGTTTAATAGTTGTAGCCCGATGTTCTTGTTCTCACTTTGGTGAGAAGCGAACATTACTAATCCGTAAGCATAACATGCTTCTTTATGTTACATGTTAGCTGCTTTTTCTAAATCACGAAGTCCAATATTCGGATATATTGAGTCAAAATAATTTCTTAACCCATTGCGTAAAATAGCATTTGGGTTCCCCGCAATATATGCGTCAAAGTAAACACATCGTAACTTATGGATTTCCCAATGTGATATCCCCCATCTTTTGAACGAAAGCCTTTTATAAACCAAGGCATTCTTGGAACGTTCTTCGAATGTCTTACAAACTGATCTCGCCTTAATTAGTTGTGCCGAAGAATTCTGACCGACTCTAGACAAGATTTCATCAATCATGTCTCCGGGTAGGTCTCTTAAAATATTGGGTTGTCTATTCATTTTGTGTTTTTATACTGTAAAATAGACAAGAGTTAGATTCATAAAAAAAATACTTATTAATACAAGCAATTTTTACATATATCATAAAGCATAAGCACACTATATTACATATATTACACCACACGAATACAACTATCTTATTCCGACTCGCTTGTTTCTTCTTCTTCGGTTTTGGATCGTTTTGCCAAGTTTCTAGGGATATATGATGTTCCCCTAATACGAGCCGTCGTTTTCCACATTGGTTTAGAAAAACCTGGTGGTTTAGAGGTTCCCGGGTCATTGTTACAACTTAAGGACTTCGGGGGTTGACGATACATATAAAGTTCATCGGGGTTGGAATTAGATTTTTCTATTTTTATGCCCTTTCCCTTATTATTTTCTTTTGCCTTTTTAAATTCAGTTGGGGTAATTTCTATAACATCATCGGAATTCTCGTCGGAATCCGATTCATCGGAGAATTGGTAATCCTCCCAATATTTTGCTTCCTTGGCGGAAACACCATTGACCATAATTAACCTTGGTCGGTTGGTTGAGGATTTTCTTTTACTTAACCGTTTTATTATTTCCCCCACTGGTTCTATTTCTTCATCCGGTTCCGATTCTTCTTCCGGTTCCGATTCTTCTTCCGGTTCCGACTCTTCTTCCGGTTCCTCTTCGGGAACTTGTGAATCAGTCCGCGAATCATTCCAATTTACATTTGACTCTTCATTATTATTAGGTGAGTCAATGGGACTTGTTCTAGAGGTAGACATCTATCACATAATATCAAACGCGTTAAGAGAATAATATATCACATAATATTCACATGTTAAAAATATATAGTTTCCAACAAAATTTGTTAAGCAATCATTTTTCAAGTAAACACGGTCGAAGTCCAGACTCACTAATGCATCATAACAAACTCGATAAGACACACTAATGCAAAATTCTGGTTCTCTAAGACCAACGCTCTGATACCAACTGAAATGTCCCGTTCTTATTGATTAAAAACGTTCCATATTAATTGATTTCGTTGCGAGGTTTTGACCTCTATATGAGACATTTTTCAAAGACTGCATTCATTTTTAAAACAAACCATAACCTTTATTTCATAGATAAAGGTTTTAAAAAGCCTTACGTAGATTATCAAATAATGATAATCTAAAATATCCTGTTTACACACGACCATTACATAATGGTTTACAATACAAATATGTTACAACAAAATAAGTTTCTTGAATGCAGTTTTTACACAATATCATACAAGCATGGACTCCAAATCTCGTCCTTATTTAAGTATACGATAGCGGAAGCTCTTAATAATCACCTGAGAATAAACATGCTTAAAACGTCAACAAAAATGTTGGTGAGTTATAGGTTTAACCTATATATATCAAATCATAATAATAGACCACAAGATTTCATATTTCAATACACATCCCATACATAGAGATAAAAATCATTCATATGGTGAACACCTGGTAACCGACATTAACAAGATGCATATATAAGAATATCCCCATCATTCCGGGACACCCTTCGGATATGATATAAATTTCGAAGTACTAAAGCATCCGGTACTTTGGATGGGGTTTGTTAGGCCCAATAGATCTATCTTTAGGATTCGCGTCAATTAGGGTGTCTGTTCCCTAATTCTTAGATTACCAGACTTAATAAAAAGGGGCATATTCGATTTCAATAATTCAACCATAGAATGTAGTTTCACGTACTTGTGTCTATTTTGTAAATCATTTATAAAACCTGCATGTATTCTCATCCCAAAAATATTAGATTTTAAAAGTGGGACTATAACTCACTTTCACAGATTTTTACTTCGTCGGGAAGTAAGACTTGGCCACTGGTTGATTCACGAACCTATAACAATATATACATATATATCAAAGTATGTTCAAAATATATTTACAACACTTTTAATATATTTTGATGTTTTAAGTTTATTAAGTCAGCTGTCCTCGTTAGCAACCTACAACTAGTTGTCCACAGTTAGATGTACAGAAATAAATTGATAAATATTATCTTGAATCAATCCACGACCCAGTGGATACGTATCTCAGTATTGATCACAACTCAAACTATATATATTTTGGAATCAACCTCAACCCTGTATAGCTAACTCCAACATTCACATATAGAGTGTCTATGGTTGTTCCGAAATATATATAGATGTGTCGACATGATAGGTCGAAACATTGTATACGTGTCTATGGTATCTCAAGATTACATAATATACAATACAAGTTGATTAAGTTATGGTTGGAATAGATTTGTTACCAATTTTCACGTAGCTAAAATGAGAAAAATTATCCAATCTTGTTTTACCCATAACTTCTTCATTTTAAATCCGTTTTGAGTGAATCAAATTGCTATGGTTCCATATTGAACTCTATTTTATGAATCTAAACAGAAAAAGTATAGGTTTATAGTCGGAAAAATAAGTTACAAGTCATTTTTGTAAAGGTAGTCATTTCAGTCGAAAGAACGACGTCTAGATGACCATTTTAGAAAACATACTTCCATTTTGAGTTTAACCATAATTTTTGGATATAGTTTCATGTTCATAATAAAAATCATTTTCCTTGAATAACAACTTTTAAATCAAAGTTTATCATAGTTTTTAATTAACTAACCCAAAACAGCCCGCGGTGTTACTACGACGGCGTAAATCCGGCTTTACGGTGTTTTTCGTGTTTCTAGGTTTTAAATCATTAAGTTAGCATATCATATAGATATAGAAAATGTGTTTAGTTGATTTTAAAAGTGAAGTTAGAAGGATTAACTTTTGTTTGCGAACAAGTTTAGAATTAACTAAACTATGTTCTAGTGATTACAAGTTTAAACCTTCAAATAAGATAGCTTTATATATATGAATCGAATGATGTTATGAACATCATTACTACCTTAAGTTCCTTGGATAAACCTACTGGAAAATAGAAAAATGGATCTAGCTTCAACGGATCCTTGGATGGCTCGAAGTTCTTGAAGCAGAATCATGACACGAAAACAAGTTCAAGTAAGATCATCACTTGAAATAAGATTGTTATAGTTATAGAAATTGAACCAAAGTTTGAATATGATTATTACCTTGTATTAGAATAATAACCTACTGTAAGAAATAAAGATTTCTTGAGGTTGGATGATCACCTTACAAGATTGGAAGTGAGCTAGCAAACTTGAAAGTATTCTTGATTTTATGTAACTAGAACTTGTAGAATATATGAAGAACACTTAGAACTTGAAGATAGAACTTGAGAGAGATCAATTAGATGAATAAAATTGAAGAATGAAAGTGTTTGTAGGTGTTTTTGGTCGTTGGTGTATGGATTAGATATAAAGGATATGTAATTTTGTTTTCATGTAAATAAGTCATGAATGATTACTCATATTTTTGTAATTTTATGAGATATTTCATGCTAGTTGCAAAATGATGGTTCCCACATGTGTTAGATGACTCAAATGGGCGGCTAAGAGCTGATCATTGCAGTGTATATACTGTAGTGACCCGAACTTTTCCATGTTTATATATATTAATTGAGATTGATATTTACATGATTAAATGTTTCCAACATGTTAAGCAATCAAACTTGTTAAGACTTGATTAATTGAAATATGTTTCATATAGACAATTGACCACCCAAGTTGACCGGTGATTCACGAACGTAAAACTTGTAAAAACTATACGATGACATATATATGGTTATATATGTAGTTAACATGTTTTTATTATAAGTATGTATCTCATTAGGTATTTTAACAATGAGTTATATACATAAAAATGAGACTATTAATTTAAGAAACTCGAAAACGATATATATAACGATTATCGTTATAACAACGTCTTACTAGGTACATATGAATCATATTAAGATATTGATACACTTGGTTAATTATGTTAAATGATAAGTAAATATATTATTAAGTGTATTAACAATGAAATACATATGTAAAAATAAGACTACTAACTTAATGATTTCGAAACGAGACATATATGTAACGATTATCGTTGTAACGACATTTAACTGTATATACATCATACTGAGATATATTATATATCATAATATCATGATAATATAACAATTTAATATCTCATTTGTTATAATAAACAATGGGTTAACAACATTCAACAAGATCGTTAACCTAAAGGTTTCAAAACAACATTTACATGTAACGACTAACGATGACTTAACGACTCAGTTAAAATGTATATACATGTAGTGTTTTAATATGTATTCATACACTTTTGAAAGACTTCAAGACACTTATCAAAATACTTCTACTTAACAAAAATGCTTACAATTACATCCTCGTTCAGTTTCATCAACAATTCTACTCGTATGCACCCGTATTCGTACTCGTACAATACACAGCTTTTAGATGTATGTACTATTGATATATACACTCCAATGATCAGCTCTTAGCAGCCCATGTGAGTCACCTAACACATGTGGGAACCATCATTTGGCAACTAGCATGAAATATCTCATAAAATTACAAAAATATGAGTAATCATTCATGACTTATTTACATGAAAACAAAATTACATATCCTTTATATCTAATCCATACACCAACGACCAAAAACACCTACAAACACTTTCATTCTTCAATTTTCTTCATCTAATTGATCTCTCTCAAGTTCCATCTTCAAGTTCTAAGTGTTCTTCATAAATTCTAAAAGTTCTAGTTTCATAAAATCAAGAATACTTTCAAGTTTGCTAGCTCACTTCCAATCTTGTAAGGTGATCATCCAACCTCAAGAAATCTTTGTTTCTTACAGTAGGTTATCATTCTAATACAAGGTAATAATCATATTCAAACGTTGGTTCAATTTCTATAACTATAAAGTGATGATCTTACTTGAACTTGTTTTCGTGTCATGATTCTGCTTCAAGAACTTCGAGCCATCCAAGGATCCATTGAAGCTAGATCCATTTTTCTATTTTCCAGTAGGTTTATCCAAGGAACTTAAGGTAGTAATGATGTTCATAACATCATTCGATTCATACATATAAAGCTATCTTATTCGAAGGTTTAAACTTGTAATCACTAGAACATAGTTTAGTTAATTCTAAACTTGTTCGCAAACAAAAGTTAATCCTTCTAACTTGACTTTTAAAATCAACTAAACACATGTTCTATATCTATATGATATGCTAACTTAATGATTTAAAACCTGGAAACACGAAAAATACCGTAAAACCGGATTTACGCCGTCGTAGTAACACCGCGGGCTGTTTTGGGTTAGTTAATTAAAAACTATGATAAACTTTGATTTAAAAGTTGTTATTCTGAGAAAATGATTTTTATTATGAACATGAAACTATATCCAAAAATTATGGTTAAACTCAAAGTGGAAGTATGTTTTCTAAAATGGTCATCTAGACGTCGTTCTTTCGACTGAAATGACTCCCTTTACAAAAACGACTTATAACTTATTGTTCCGACTAGAAACCTATACTTTTTTTGTTTAGATTCATAAAATAGAGTTCAATATGAAACCATAGCAATTTGATTCACTCAAAACGGATTTAAAATGAAGAAGTTATGGGTAAAACAAGATTGGATAATTTTTCTCATTTTAGCTACGTGAAAATTGGTAACAAATCTATTCCAACCATAACTTAATCAACTTGTATTATATATTATGTAATCTTGAGATACCATAGACACGTATACAATGTTTCGACCTATCATGTCGACACATCTATATATATTTCGGAACAACCATAGACACTCTATATGTGAATATTGGAGTTAGCTATACAGGGTTGAGGTTGATTCCAAAATATATATAGTTTGAGTTGTGATCAATACTGAGATACGTATACACTGGGTCGTGGATTGATTCAAGATAATATTTATCGATTTATTTCTGTACATCTAACTGTGGACAACTAGTTGTAGGTTACTAACGAGGACAGCTGACTTAATAAACTTAAAACATCAAAATATATTAAAAGTGTTGTAAATATATTTTGAACATACTTTGATATATATGTATATATTGTTATAGGTTCGTGAATCAACCAGTGGCCAAGTCTTACTTCCCGACGAAGTAAAAATCTGTGAAAGTGAGTTATAGTCCCACTTTTAAAATCTAATATTTTTGGGATGAGAATACATGCAGGTTTTATAAATGATTTACAAAATAGACACAAGTACGTGAAACTACATTCTATGGTTGAATTATCGAAATCGAATATGCCCCTTTTTATTAAGTCTGGTAATCTATGAATTAGGGAACAGACACCCTAATTGACGCGAATCCTAAAGATAGATCTATTGGGCCTAACAAACCCCATCCAAAGTACTGGATGCTTTAGTACTTCGAAATATATATCATATCCGAAGGGTGTCCCGGAATGATGGGGATATTCTTATATATGCATCTTGTTAATGTCGGTTACCAGGTGTTCACCATATGAATGATTTTTATCTCTATGTATGGGATGTGTATTGAAATATGAAATCTTGTGGTCTATTATTATGATTTGATATATATAGGTTAAACCTATAACTCACCAACATTTTTGTTGACGTTTTAAGCATGTTTATTCTCAGGTGATTATTAAGAGCTTCCGCTGTCGCATACTTAAATAAGGACGAGATTTGGAGTCCATGCTTGTATGATATTGTGTAAAAACTGCATTCAAGAAACTTATTTTGTTGTAACATATTTATATTGTAAACCATTATGTAATGGTCGTGTGTAAACAGGATATTTTAGATTATCATTATTTGATAATCTACGTAAAGCTTTTTAAACCTTTATTTATGAAATAAAGGTTATGGTTTGTTTTAAAAATGAATGCAGTCTTTGAAAAACGTCTCTTATAGAGGTCAAAACCTCGCAACGAAATCAATTAATATGGAACGTTTTTAATCAATAAGAACGGGACATTTCAGTTGGTATCCGAGCGTTGGTCTTAGAGAACCAGAAAATTTGCATTAGTGTGTCTTATCGAGTTTGTTAGGATGCATTAGTGAGTCTGGACTTCGACCGTGTTTTCTTTAAAAATGATTGCTTAACATTTTTGTTGGAAACTATATATTTTTAACATATGAATATTATGTGATATATTAATCTCTTATCGTGTTTGATATTATGTGATAGATGTCTACCTCTAGAACAAGTCCCATTGACTCACCTAATAATAATGAAGAGTTAAATGTAAATTGGAATGATTCGTGGACTGATTCACAAGTTCTCGAAGAGGAACCGGAAGAAGAGTCGGAACCGGAAGAAGAATCGGAACCGGAAGAAGAATCGGAACCGGAAGAAGAATCGGAACCGGTGGGGGAAATAATAAAACGGTTAAGTAAAAGAGAATCCTCAACCAACCGACCAAGGTTAATCATGGTCAATGGTGTTTCCGCCAAGGAAGCAAAATATTGGGAGGATTACCAATTCTCCGATGAATCGGATTCCGACGAGAATTCCGATGATGTTATAGAAATTACCCCAACTGAATTTAAAAAGGCAAAAGAAAATAATAAGGGAAAGGGCATAAAAATAGAGAAATCTAATTCCAACCCCGATGAACTTTATATGTATCGTCAACCCCCGAAGTCCTTAAGTTGTAACAATGACCCGGGAACCTCTAAACCACCAGGTTTTTCTAAACCAATGTGGATCACGACGGCTCGTATTAGGGGAACATCATATATCCCTAGAAACTTGGCAAAACGAACCAAAACCGAAGAAGAAGAAACGAGCGAGTTGGAATAAGATAGTTGTATTCGTGTGGTGTAATATATGTAATATAGTGTTCGTATGCTTTATGATATATGTAAAAATTGCTTGTATTAATAAGTATTTTTTTATGAATCTAACTCTTGTCTATTTTACAGTTTAAAAACACAAAATGGATAGACAACCCAATATTTTAAGAGACCTACCCGGAGACATGATTGATGAAATCTTGTCTAGAGTCGGCCAGAATTCCTCGGCACAACTATTTAAGGCGAGATCAGTTTGTAAGACATTCGAAGAACGTTCCAAGAATGTCTTGGTTTATAAGAGACTTTCGTTTGAAAGATGGGGGATATCACATTGGGAAACCCATAAGTTACGATGTGTTTACTTTGACGCATATATTGCGGGGAACCCAAATGCTATTTTACGCAACGGGTTAAGAAATTATTTTGACTCAATATATCCGAATATTGGACTTCGTGATTTAGAAAAAGCGGCTAACATGCAACATAAAGAAGCATGTTATGCTTACGGATTAGTAATGTTCGCTTCTCACCAAAGTGAGAACAAGAACATCGGGCTACAACTATTAAACAAAACGTTTCCACAAGTGACGGAGTCGGTAATTGGGGTAAGAAATGAGGTTTTTAGATTATTACGGGACTGTTGGACATTACGTAACCCTCGCCCCTTTGACGACGTTACAACACGTTGTCTTATCAACGGCCATAACGGTTATGTTGCACAAGACCAAGGATGGGAAGTAGTCCTAGTAAAACCAGAATGCATGACTTGTTTCTGGACGTATGAATTACGTGTCTTTATTACATTTGCTGAACGACTTGTATACTAGCTAGAATTATCTTCACAACTATCTTGTATCAAAGTTATTGCGTGCTATATTTCATGCTTTATGTAAAATAAGCGGTATTGTAAGTTTGTAAAATATTGTATAAAAGTTTGAACGCGAAATATTATTATAATCAGTTTTTCATATAGAATTGTAGTAGTTGAATTGTATATTAGCTACTAAGTATGAACTTAACGGGTAGGTACTACCCGAATTTAAACTTATAAAACGCTAATATGAAGAAAAAGCTTTTATAAATGAGTTCATATTATGCTACGAAATACTATTAACTACTCTTAATATTCTGTATGATTAACTTGTTCCATTTAACTATTTTGAAGGAAATGGCACCGACTACTCGACACACCGTGAATATGAATGAAGAGGAATTCCGTACTTTTCTAGCTTCAAACATAGCCGCAGTACAGGCTGCGCTACATACCAACAATAACCTTGGATCTAGCAGTACAGGAAATCGTGTAGGATGCACCTACAAAGAATTCACTGCCTGCAAACCTTTGGAATTTGATGGAACCGAAGGACCGATCGGATTGAAACGGTGGACCGAGAAGGTCGAATCGGTGTTTGCCATAAGTAAGTGTACTGAAGAGGACAAAGTAAAGTACGCTACGCATACCTTCACAGGTTCTGCGTTAACATGGTGGAATACCTATCTAGAGCAAGTGGGACAAGACGATGCGTACGCACTACCGTGGTCAACATTCAAGCACTTGATGAACGAGAAGTATCGTCCCAGAACCGAGGTCAATAAGCTCAAGACAGAACTTAGAGGGTTACGAACCCAAGGATTTGATATTACCACGTACGAAAGACGATTCACAGAATTGTGCCTATTGTGTCCGGGAGCATTCGAAGATGAGGAAGAGAAGATCGACGCGTTTGTGAAAGGATTACCGGAAAGAATCCAAGAAGATATAAGTTCACACGAGCCCGCCTCCATACAACAGGCATGTAGAATGGCTCACAAACTCGTGAACCAAATTGAAGAAAGAATTAAAGAACAGACTTCTGAAGAGGCCAATGTGAAGCAAGTCAAAAGAAAGTGGGAGGAAAACGGTGATAAGAATCACCAATACAACAACAACAGCAATTACAACAATAATCGCAACAATTATCCCAACAATCGCAACATCAATCGCAACTACAACAAACGGCCCAACAACAACAACAACAACAACAACAGCAACTACAACAATCATCCCAACAACAATAATAACCGCAACAACAACAACAATCAGAAGCAGCTATGCCAAAGGTGTGAAAAGAATCACTCGGGGTTCTGTAACAAATTTTGCAACAAGTGTAAAAGAAATGGTCATAGCGCGGCGAAGTGTGAGGTCTACGGACCAGGGGTTAATAGAACGAAAGGAACAAATGGTGTCGGAATGAGTAATGGCGGAGCAAGTAGTGTCGGAGCAAGTTATACCAATGTAGTTTGTTATAAATGTGGAAAACCGGGCCACATTATTAGAAATTGCCCGAACCAGGAGAACACGAATGGACAAGGCCGTGGAAGAGTTTTCAATATTAATGCGGCAGAGGCACAGGAAGACCCGGAGCTTGTTACGGGTACGTTTCTTATTGACAATAAATCTGCTTACGTTTTATTTGATTCGGGTGCGGATAGAAGCTATATGAGTAGAGATTTTTGTGCTAAATTAAGTTGTCCATTGACGCCTTTGGATAGTAAATTTTTACTCGAATTAGCAAATGGTAAATTAATTTCAGCAGATAATATATGTCGGAATCGAGAAATTAAACTGGTTAGCGAAAGATTTAAGATTGATTTGATACCAGTAGAGTTAGGGAGTTTTGATGTGATAATCGGTATGGACTGGTTGAAAGAAGTGAAAGCGGAGATCGTTTGTTACAAAAATGCAATTCGCATTATACGAGAAAAAGGAAAACCCTTAATGGTGTACGGAGAAAAGGGCAACACGAAGCTACATCTTATTAGTAATTTGAAGGCACAAAAACTAATAAGAAAAGGTTGCTATGCTGTTCTAGCACACGTCGAGAAAGTACAAACTGAAGAAAAGAGCATCAATGATGTTCCCGTCGCAAAAGAATTTCCTGATGTATTTCCGAAAGAATTACCGGGATTACCCCCACATCGATCCGTTGAATTTCAAATAGATCTTGTACCAGGAGCTGCACCAATAGCTCGTGCTCCTTACAGACTCGCACCCAGCGAGATGAAAGAACTACAAAGCCAATTACAAGAACTTTTAGAGCGTGGTTTCATTCGACCAAGCACATCACCGTGGGGAGCTCCTGTTTTGTTTGTCAAGAAGAAAGATGGTACATTCAGGTTGTGTATCGACTACCGAGAGTTGAACAAACTTACCATCAAGAACCGCTACCCACTACCGAGAATCGATGACTTATTTGATCAACTACAAGGCTCGTCTGTTTATTCAAAGATTGACTTACGTTCCGGGTATCATCAAATGCGGGTGAAAGAAGATGATATTCCAAAGACTGCTTTCAGAACACGTTACGGTCATTACGAGTTTATGGTCATGCCGTTTGGTTTAACTAATGCACCAGCTGTGTTCATGGACCTTATGAACCGAGTGTGTGGACCATACCTTGACAAGTTTGTCATTGTTTTCATTGATGACATACTTATTTACTCAAAGAATGACCAAGAACACGGTGAACATTTGAGAAAGGTGTTAGAAGTATTGAGGAAGGAAGAATTGTACGCTAAGTTTTCAAAGTGTGCATTTTGGTTGGAAGAAGTTCAATTCCTCGGTCACATAGTGAACAAAGAAGGTATTAAGGTGGATCCGGCAAAGATAGAAACTGTTGAAAAGTGGGAAACCCCGAAAACTCCGAAACACATACGCCAGTTTTTAGGACTAGCTGGTTACTACAGAAGGTTCATCCAAGACTTTTCCAGAATAGCAAAACCCTTGACTGCATTAACGCATAAAGGGAAGAAATTTGAATGGAATGATGAACAAGAGAAAGCGTTTCAGTTATTGAAGAAAAAGCTAACTACGGCACCTATATTGTCATTGCCTGAAGGGAATGATGATTTTGTGATTTATTGTGATGCATCAAAGCAAGGTCTCGGTTGTGTATTAATGCAACGAACGAAGGTGATTGCTTATGCGTCTAGACAATTAAAGATTCACGAACAAAATTATACGACGCATGATTTGGAATTAGGCGCGGTTGTTTTTGCATTAAAGACTTGGAGGCACTACTTATATGGGGTCAAAAGTATTATATATACCGACCACAAAAGTCTTCAACACATATTTAATCAGAAACAACTGAATATGAGGCAGCGTAGGTGGATTGAATTGTTGAATGATTACGACTTTGAGATTCGTTACCACCCGGGGAAGGCAAATGTGGTAGCCGATGCCTTGAGCAGGAAGGACAGAGAACCCATTCGAGTAAAATCTATGAATATAATGATTCATAATAACCTTACTACTCAAATAAAGGAGGCGCAACAAGGAGTTTTAAAAGAGGGAAATTTAAAGGATGAAATACCCAAAGGATCGGAGAAGCATCTTAATATTCGGGAAGATGGAACCCGGTATAGGGCTGAAAGGATTTGGGTACCAAAATTTGGAGATATGAGAGAAATGGTACTTAGAGAAGCTCATAAAACCAGATACTCAATACATCCTGGAACGGGGAAGATGTACAAGGATCTCAGGAAATATTTTTGGTGGCCGGGTATGAAAGCCGATGTTGCTAAATACGTAGGAGAATGTTTGACGTGTTCTAAGGTCAAAGCTGAGCATCAGAAACCATCAGGTCTACTTCAACAACCCGAAATCCCAGAATGGAAATGGGAAAACATTACCATGGATTTCATCACTAAATTGCCAAGGACTGCAAGTGGTTTTGATACTATTTGGGTAATAGTTGATCGTCTCACCAAATCAGCACACTTCTTACCAATAAGAGAAGATGACAAGATGGAGAAGTTAGCACGACTGTATTTGAAGGAAGTCATCTCCAGACATGGAATACCAATCTCTATTATCTCTGATAGGGATGGAAGATTCATTTCAAGATTCTGGCAGACATTACAGCAAGCATTAGGAACTCGTCTAGACATGAGTACTGCCTATCATCCACAAACTGATGGGCAGAGCGAAAGGACGATACAAACGCTTGAAGACATGCTACGAGCATGTGTTATTGATTTCGGAAACAGTTGGGATCGACATCTACCATTAGCAGAATTTTCCTACAACAACAGCTACCATTCAAGCATTGAGATGGCACCGTTTGAAGCACTTTATGGTAGAAAGTGCAGGTCTCCGATTTGTTGGAGTGAAGTGGGGGATAGACAGATTACGGGTCCGGAGATTATACAAGAAACTACCGAGAAGATCATCCAAATTCAACAACGGTTGAAAACCGCCCAAAGACGACAAAAGAGCTACGCTGACATTAAAAGAAAAGATATAGAATTTGAAATTGGAGAGATGGTCATGCTTAAAGTTGCACCTTGGAAAGGCGTTGTTCGATTTGGTAAACGAGGGAAATTAAATCCAAGGTATATTGGACCATTCAAGATTATTGATCGTGTCGGACCAGTAGCTTACAGACTTGAGTTACCTCAACAACTCGCGGCTGTACATAACACTTTCCACGTCTCGAATTTGAAGAAATGTTTTGCTAAAGAAGATCTCACTATTCCGTTAGATGAAATCCAAATCAACGAAAAACTTCAATTCATCGAAGAACCCGTCGAAATAATGGATCGTGAGGTTAAAAGACTTAAGCAAAACAAGATACCAATTGTTAAGGTTCGATGGAATGCTCGTAGAGGACCCGAGTTCACCTGGGAGCGTGAAGATCAGATGAAGAAGAAATACCCGCATCTATTTCCAGAAGATTCGTCAACACCTTCAACAGCTTAAAATTTCGGGACGAAATTTATTTAACGGGTAGGTACTGTAGTGACCCGAACTTTTCCATGTTTATATATATTAATTGAGATTGATATTTACATGATTAAATGTTTCCAACATGTTAAGCAATCAAACTTGTTAAGACTTGATTAATTGAAATATGTTTCATATAGACAATTGACCACCCAAGTTGACCGGTGATTCACGAACGTAAAACTTGTAAAAACTATACGATGACATATATATGGTTATATATATAGTTAACATGTTTTTATTATAAGTATGTATCTCATTAGGTATTTTAACAATGAGTTATATACATAAAAATGAGACTATTAATTTAAGAAACTCGAAAACGATATATATAACGATTATCGTTATAACAACGTCTTACTAGGTACATATGAATCATATTAAGATATTGATACACTTGGTTAATTATGTTAAATGATAAGTAAATATATTATTAAGTGTATTAACAATGAAATACATATGTAAAAATAAGACTACTAACTTAATGATTTCGAAACGAGACATATATGTAACGATTATCGTTGTAACGACATTTAACTGTATATACATCATACTGAGATATATTATATATCATAATATCATGATAATATAACAATTTAATATCTAATTTGTTATAATAAACAATGGGTTAACAACATTCAACAAGATCGTTAACCTAAAGGTTTCAAAACAACATTTACATGTAACGACTAACGATGACTTAACGACTCAGTTAAAATGTATATACATGTAGTGTTTTAATATGTATTCATACACTTTTGAAAGACTTCAAGACACTTATCAAAATACTTCTACTTAACAAAAATGCTTACAATTACATCCTCATTCAGTTTCATCAACAATTCTACTCGTATGCACCCGTATTCGTACTCGTACAATACACAGCTTTTAGATGTATGTACTATTGGTATATACACTCCAATGATCAGCTCTTAGCAGCCCATGTGAGTCACCTAACACATGTGGGAACCATCATTTGGCAACTAGCATGAAATATCTCATAAAATTACAAAAATATGAGTAATCATTCATGACTTATTTACATGAAAACAAAATTACATATCCTTTATATCTAATCCATACACCAACGACCAAAAACACCTACAAACACTTTCATTCTTCAATTTTCTTCATCTAATTGATCTCTCTCAAGTTCTATCTTCAAGTTCTAAGTGTTCTTCATAAATTCTAAAAGTTCTAGTTTCATAAAATCAAGAATACTTTCAAGTTTGCTAGCTCACTTCCAATCTTGTAAGGTGATCATCCAACCTCAAGAAATCTTTGTTTCTTACAGTAGGTTATCATTCTAATACAAGGTAATAATCATATTCAAACTTTGGTTCAATTTCTATAACTATAAAGTGATGATCTTACTTGAACTTGTTTTCGTGTCATGATTCTGCTTCAAGAACTTCGAGCCATCCAAGGATCCATTGAAGCTAGATCCATTTTTCTCTTTTCCAGTAGGTTTATCCAAGGAACTTAAGGTAGTAATGATGTTCATAACATCATTCGATTCATACATATAAAGCTATCTTATTCGAAGGTTTAAACTTGTAATCACTAGAACATAGTTTAGTTAATTCTAAACTTGTTCGCAAACAAAAGTTAATCCTTCTAACTTGACTTTTAAAATCAACTAAACACATGTTCTATATCTATATGATATGCTAACTTAATGATTTAAAACCTGGAAACACGAAAAACACCGTAAAACCGGATTTACGCCGTCGTAGTAACACCGCGGGCTGTTTTGGGTTAGTTAATTAAAAACTATGATAAACTTTGATTTAAAAGTTGTTATTCTGAGAAAATGATTTTTATTATGAACATGAAACTATATCCAAAAATTATGGTTAAACTCAAAGTGGAAGTATGTTTTCTAAAATGGTCATCTAGACGTCGTTCTTTCGACTGAAATGACTACCTTTACAAAAACGACTTGTAACTTATTTTTCCGACTAGAAACCTATACTTTTTTTGTTTAGATTCATAAAATAGAGTTCAATATGAAACCATAGCAATTTGATTCACTCAAAACGGATTTAAAATGAAGAAGTTATGGGTAAAACAAGATTGGATAATTTTTCTCATTTTAGCTACGTGAAAATTGGTAACAAATCTATTCCAACCATAACTTAATCAACTTGTATTATATATTATGTAATCTTGAGATACCATAGACACGTATACAATGTTTCGACCTATCATGTCGACACATCTATATATATTTCGGAACAACCATAGACACTCTATATGTGAATGTTGGAGTTAGCTATACAGGGTTGAGGTTGATTCCAAAATATATATAGTTTGAGTTGTGATCAATACTGAGATACGTATACACTGGGTCGTGGATTGATTCAAGATAATATTTATCGATTTATTTCTGTACATCTAACTGTGGACAACTAGTTGTAGGTTACTAACGAGGACAGCTGACTTAATAAACTTAAAACATCAAAATATATTAAAAGTGTTGTAAATATATTTTGAACATACTTTGATATATATGTATATATTGTTATAGGTTCGTGAATCAACCAGTGGCCAAGTCTTACTTCCCGACGAAGTAAAAATCTGTGAAAGTGAGTTATAGTCCCACTTTTAAAATCTAATATTTTTGGGATGAGAATACATGCAGGTTTTATAAATGATTTACAAAATAGACACAAGTACGTGAAACTACATTCTATGGTTGAATTATCGAAATCGAATATGCCCCTTTTTATTAAGTCTGGTAATCTATGAATTAGGGAACAGACACCCTAATTGACGCGAATACTAAAGATAGATCTATTGGGCCTAACAAACCCCATCCAAAGTACTGGATGCTTTAGTACTTCGAAATATATATCATATCCGAAGGGTGTCCCGGAATGATGGGGATATTCTTATATATGCATCTTGTTAATGTCGGTTACCAGGTGTTCACCATATGAATGATTTTTATCTCTATGTATGGGATGTGTATTGAAATATGAAATCTTGTGGTCTATTATTATGATTTGATATATATAGGTTAAACCTATAACTCACCAACATTTTTGTTGATGTTTTAAGCATGTTTATTCTCAGGTGATTATTAAGAGCTTCCGCTGTCGCATACTTAAATAAGGACGAGATTTGGAGTCCATGCTTGTATGATATTGTGTAAAAACTGCATTCAAGAAACTTATTTTGTTGTAACATATTTGTATTGTAAACCATTATGTAATGGTCGTGTGTAAACAGGATATTTTAGATTATCATTATTTGATAATCTACGTAAAGCTTTTTAAACCTTTATTTATGAAATAAAGGTTATGGTTTGTTTTAAAAATGAATGCAGTCTTTGAAAAACGTCTCATATAGAGGTCAAAACCTCGCAACGAAATCAATTAATATGGAACGTTTTTAATCAATAAGAACGGGACATTTCATATACCAATAGTACATACATCTAAAAGCTGTGTATTGTACGAGTACGAATACGAGTTCATACGAGTAGAATTGTTGATGAAACTGAACGAGGATGTAATTGTAAGCATTTTTGTTAAGTAGAAGTATTTTGATAAGTGTATTGAAGTCTTTCAAAAGTGTATAAATACATATTAAAACACTACATGTATATACATTTTAACTGAGTCGTTAAGTCATCGTTAGTCGTTACATGTAAGTGTTGTTTTGAAACCTTTAGGTTAACGATCTTGTTAAATGTTGTTAACCCAATGTTTATAATATCAAATGAGATTTTAAATTATTATATTATCATGATATTATCATGTATGAATATCTCTTAATATGATATATATACATTAAATGTCTTTACAACGATAATCGTTACATATATGTCTCGTTTAAAAATCATTAAGTTAGTAGTCTTGTTTTTACATATGTAGTTCATTGTTAATATACTTAATGATATGTTTACTTATCATAGTATCATGTTAACTATATATATATCCATATATATGTCATCATATAGTTTTTACAAGTTTTAACGTTCGTGAATCACCGGTCAACTTGGGTGGTCAATTGTCTATATGAAACATATTTCAATTAATCAAGTCTTAACAAGTTTGATTGCTTAACATGTTGGAAACATTTAATCATGTAAATATCAATCTCAATTAATATATATAAACATGGAAAAGTTCGGGTCACTACATCAAATACCTCGCGATGTAACCAAATGTAATGACTTCGTCCAGATAGATTAGGACGGGGTATGACAGTTGGTATCAGAGCGGTGGTCTTAGCGAACCAGGTCTTGCATTAGTGTGTCTAACTGATAGTTTTTTAGATGCATTAGTGGGTCTGGACTTCGACCGTGTCTGCATGTCAAAAGTTTTGCTTATCATTTAGTGTCGAAAATTATTTGCTTATCATCCTTAAAGTCTAGACACGTCTTACTGCCTTTATTGCATAGACAGTGTATAGATAAATTCATATCTTAGCGTATCTGCTATTGTTACCTTTGCGTGACAGCTTCCGTAGATTCCTCCGTAACTTATGGGATTTTAGTATTATATATGCTTATGTAAATTACGTATTGCAGGGTACTAATCTACATCCTATAATCTATTTCTTATCAAAAATCCTTCATCTGATCGTACAAGATGAATCCCTCAACCAGTTCGAGTCCCTTAGATTTCGATAGCTATTCCGATAGTTATTCCGACAGCTATTCCCACATGGATATTCATCTAAGCTCCGAAAGCGGTGTCACCAGAATGAATCAATCAATCAGCCATCCCCAATTCATCTGATGGGTTCGTAGTCGACTTAACCGATGGAGACGAGAAGAAGGTGATCCTTTCCACCCACCAACCTGCACTCTTGGCAAAGAACCTGAAGCACTTACCGGCGAACCCATTCGAAACAACATTTTCATACTCATTTTCCGAATATCTCGCCACGATTATATTCTATCCACAATTCTAAATCTTATTCATCTGCTCGTTCTGACTGACAATCATCCCGGAATAATAGAAGAAGTCAACGAACTTCGAGCTCGAGAAACAAATTTGGAGAATATGGTGCAAAATTTACCAGCTTCAGCAACATCACCGGCACCAACAGTACCACCAACATCAATACCAGTACCACCAACAACCCAAGTTTCAACATTACATGCCTCAACATCTCATTTTGTACCTCGAGTATAATCATCGTTCTACATGACGTTCTACATCACTTATCTTCGTTCGACATGACGATTATGTAATCTCTAATGTTTTAAAGATTATATATTCTTGTTCTAACGATAAACCAAATGAGTTTAATATCATATTAACTCATTAAATCCATGATTACATCTGAAGAAAATATATATGTAAGTATATTTTCATAAAGATTGTAATTAGAAAAAAAATTCCGTACTAATTGTTAATGATGAAAATATTTTAACGGGTAGGTAATACCCGAGGAATATTTAGATTTCACATTAATAAGTTTCACTGTACATTCTTCGAATCTGCTTCAACAGTCATTTACTATCTTACTTACATCCACAGATATACGTATCCATTCACCACAGAATAACCATTTGCATTCAATTTCATATTTGGATTTTGAATTATCAGAATCCAACAAGTGGCATAATGAAGAAAACATTTGACAAAATAAAATTTGTTAGAAACAAACAAATTAACTATGAGAAATTCTGTTAAGAATCCACGCTAACAAAATCCTAGCTAACTGTTCCTAGCTAACTGTTAATTCCTTATTACATTTATTTATCACAATTTAATTATCGCAATTTTAATTCTCGCAATTTTATTTATCGTCATTTAATTTCTGTTATTTACTTTACGCACTTTAAAAATCGGGACACGTGTACAATGTTTTAACATATCATATCGACGCATGTATATATATTATTTGGATTAACCATAGACACGATAAATGCAATAATGATCGAGTTAGCTATACAGGGTTGAGGTTGATTCTATAACAATATATATACTTTGAGTTGTGATCGAGTCTGAGACATGTACACAATGGGTCACGATACATATTAATTAAATCGAATATTATATATTAAAGTATATATGAATTATTGAATTACTAAATGTGGACTGCTAACTGTGGACTGCCAACATTGGACAATTAAAATGAATTAAAATATTGATTATAACTTATGAAACTAAAAATTCCTTCAAGTTTGCCACTTAATTTCATCCTAAACCTCATTTGTATCTTAACGATTACACTCTGCGTTCAAACCTTTCATGATTCTTGAAAACATTTCAATCGAGAGGATGAACCAACCGCACTTCATCTACAAGAAGAAAGATTTAAGCAATAATCATGCATCTGAAGAACTCTCAGAAACTGAGTAAACATTTAGCACATAGCTGTGCTAATTCCTTTAGTGTTATTATTACCGAAAATAACTTGCAACTCCTGTTCGAGATAGTCAGTTTTGTCACAGCTCCAGCAAGTCAACTCCGATTTTTCGTTCGAAACAATCTTATTATAACCTTGATATATACGATTGCCCTTTTATTGTTATTGGGAAAACTTTTTATATTCCACTTTTATGACCACAGACGTAACAGTAACCTCGTCTCTCCTTGGCTTAAATCTCTCCGAAAAATTACTATACTTATTTATTAAAACCCTATCATGTACTCATCGACATCTTGTAACGATAGTTGCCACACCAAATACCGGGAAGCATTAATCATTAATTCTCAAATTTTGCAGCGTTCCTACGTCAACCGTTATATATCTATATATAATGTATATCTTCTGGACTGATGAATTTCAATTCAGAATCTCTGAATTCCTGAAAAGCACTCTAGCTTACGAATCAGATCTCTGAGTTCTGAAAAAGCTGATGAAGCAGCGAAAACTGAAGACTGTTTAAACAGTCAAAAGTTTGATAATAAAGAGCGACATACTGAAAAAGCTCAAAAGTTTTGATACTGAAAAACGGATTGAGCAAACTATGAAGGAGACCAAGGAAAATACAAGGACCAAAATCCGTATTTAAAGAATCCTGATGATTCTGTTTCTGATGAAAACTTTAGCGAATACCTTACTCCTTAATTGCTCTAAATCATTGCGAATGAATTTCTTCATCACAATTTGATTCTAAAATTCTAAGATATTATCGTATCCTCTATTATAAATATCCTCGATATTTCTGAAGATATTTTCATAACTATTCTTATCAAAAATCATTTATCTCTTCGCGATATCTGTGTTACATCATAAAAGAAACTATATTAGTTTCTAAAATTCTGAAAAGTTCGAATTTAAAATATGAATGATATTGAAGTAGTGTTGGGAACTGAAGCATGAGTTAGTATAATATAATGACACTTGATCAACGTGATTATATTACAGTAAGTCATGCTGAGTTTCTAATGAAACATGATGATTCACAGACCCTACCGTCATCATGTGCCATGTTACACGACTCTTGTATTCTATTTAACCTCTAAAAATATCAAAGAAATATTTCCTTGATGATTCGATCTTTTTTGAGGTATTCTGGTAAATTGACAAAGCAAGATGATGCCATTACAATTTTCTTCTTAGAATATTAACTATGTTCATTCCGAAATTCATATCTGCGAATTCTTGACCATTTCAAGCGGTGCTTAATCGCAAAAAAAAAGAGGAAACGAAAGAATGAAGCTCCGAAATAGAAATGGGAGTATAAATCACAACAAATAGAAGGGAGCATTAACCGTGGACGACAACGATTATAGAAGGCAGAAGCAGGAACTTTGAAATATAAGGGAAGATATAAAGCCCAACAACAACCCAGAAATTACAAACCATATATATCGATACATATAGCAATATAAAGACATGGAAGGAATAAAAACACTATAAAACCAAGAGTATAGTAGAAGTAAATAGATTCTTCCGGTGGTAGATGAAAAAGAAGAATGACAGATATGAAAGTTAGTAGTATATCAAGCATCAGCACAGGATGGAGCATATTGACGAACACTTTAAAATATGAGTTGAGGGAGAAAGAATAGAAGGTGTGAGTTGTAAGGAAATGAAGGGAGTGGATTTATAGTGAAATATTCGACAGAGAAATCGAGATGGATTATCGCATTAAATCGAAGAGGATCATAATTTCCTTAATCGCCGAAGAATCAAATCCTATATAGATTACAAAGATTTTCTTTAATCCAGAGATCAACCATGATGACGTCAAAAGATAAGGCAAATCTCTATTTTCTCATTTCACTCTTTTACGATAGCTTCACTCACACACTTCAAGAAATCGAATTATTTTATCTTTATTTCTTAATCATGATAAAACTCTATGTTTCAGCTTATATTCATCATAATAACATTCTTACTGTTAGTCATGACGACCTCGATCAAATTTCGGGGACAAAATTTCTTTAACGGGTAGGTACTGTGACGACCCGGAAATTTCTGACCAAATTTAAACTTTAATCCTTATATGTTTCCGACACGATAAGCAAAGCCTGTAATGTTAAATCTCAAGAATTTTAAACTGTGTTCATACATTCATTTAACCTCGACCAAATTTCGACGATTCGCGAACCATTAATTAAATGGATATATATATATATATATATATATATATATATATATATATATATATATATATATATATATATATATATATATATATATATATATTATAACTTGAAATGGTAACAAAGTATTTAAATGTATAATACTTTACATGAACATATTTGTTCAATATATTTATCGATGAAATTATAAGATAATATCAAATGATTGAGTTATCTGACACATTGTGTTATGATTATGAGTCTCTGTTGAGAGGTCCACTTTGATTTAGGAAACCTTTCTTTTTTAACGGTATTCGGATTAAATGGTAAAGTGACTTACAAGTAAGAACAAAATGGTCAATTAACGGTAACTAGACAAAAGTTAATGGAGATTCATGTTTGGTTTCCAACACATGCTTTACAATATTCCACTCGTGACTTTTGATGCGGTAACTATTTAACTTTCATATTATTTAATGTGAAGATGAAATTATGGAATGTAGATGACATAGAAAATGGATATCGACAAGTTAAGTAAATCGACGTTTTATATTAAGATAATTTCATGCACTTAACCATCCATTGGACCTTACCCGATGATTCACGAACAATTATTTGTAAATAATTATGTATATAAATATAAATGTAAGTATTTATATATATATATATATATATATATATATATATATATATATATATATATATATATATATATATATATATATATATATTAATAATTGAAAATAATAAAAGATAATTTAAACATTAAAATTCAATATGAAAAATAAGATATAAAATAATTAAGTTGGAAGTAAAATGAATATATATAGAATTACATGATTTCTATATAATTATTATTATATGTATATTGTAATATATATTAAAATATATAAAAATTTAATACTTAATATAAATTATTATGTAATGTATATAGTTAAGTTATATTACATAATACTAATATATTAAATTTAATTATAAATATAGTTGTTGTAACAATATTGTTAACGCTTTTAATAGTAATATCAATACTAGCGATATTAATATTATTTTAAATATATAATCTATAGATAAGAATTTAATATAAATAAGTTGTTATAGTATTATTATTACTAATATTATTATTACTATTAATAATATTCGTATTATTATAATTAGTATTATTATTACTAATAATAATATTATTGTTATAACTTTTATAGTTTTTATTATATATATATTAATTATTTATATCATTATTATTAGTATTAGTGTTATTATTAATATTAATATTATATTATTATCATTATTGTAATATTAGTATTATTATTATTATTATTATTATTATTATTATTATTATTATTATTATTATTATTATTATTATTATTATTATTATTATTATTATTATTAATGATATTATATTTATTAATATAAATTAATCCGTATAAATTAAATACAGATACATATATAAACGCATCATTATCATATTCATATTCAGTTTATTTTTTTCTGATATATTGTGCGGCCTGTGAATTCATGTCTCCAAAATCCCACTAGCAAACACATATTGATATTTCGAGCTCGAATTCGAGCAAATTTTAAAAATCAAATAATGCAGTAATGTTAGGATTCATCTAGTTAAACTATCTGTAAGTTTGCACGCTCCAATTCCTTCTCTTAATTTTGAATTTCGAAGTCAAACCCTAAAAACCAAAAAGTCAAACGTATGAACTTGAATTAAATTCGAGTATTCTGTGATGTTATGGCATATAATTTCGATTTTAAAACATTAGGAACTCAATTTGGAGTAACTTTCATGAAGGAATTGATATCTAAAACGGTCCTAATTTCAAAATTCAATATTTAGTTCATCTTCCTCAATTTCGAAATTTCTGATGTTGTTCTATTTTTCGTGTTTCTTTTTTTTCCTGTCAGTCCAACACCCACAACAGATCGTCTATTTTAAATTCAAAGTCTAGGTTAGTAATTCGTTGTTGGTTGAGTGTATCAGTGATCGATTGAAATTAGTGGAGATGAAGGTATAGCAGCATGGGTATTTAATTTAAATTGATTTAGGGAATCAATTATAACAGAAACACAAGGTAGCCTAGTTGGTTAGGCAAGTATCGATTTATCGAGAGGTCGCGGGTTCGAGCCCGATCTCGGGTAATTCTTTTTACAAAATGATTTTAAAGGGTATATTTTTATTACTCTTATTTCAATTATTATTATTATTATTATTATTATTATTATTATTATTATTATTATTATTATTATTATTATTATTATTATTATTATTATTATTATTATTATTATTATAATTATTATTATTATTATTATAATTATTATTATAATTATTATTATTATTATTATTATTATTATTATTATTTTTATTGTTATTATTATTATTATTATTATTATTATTATTATTATTATTATTATTATTATTATTATTATGATTATGATTATTATTGTTATTACCATGATTATTATTATTGTTGTTGTTATTAATATTGTTATAAGAATTATAATAATTATTAGTTTTATCATAGTTATAAGTATTATAACAATTATTATTATTATAAGCATCATTAATGTTATTATTATTATTATTATTAAATTATCATTGTAGTATTATTATCATTTTTATGATTATGATTATTAATATTATAATTATTATGAAAATAATATAATTAATTATTGTTTTTATAAATATTAACCATAGTATTATTTTAGTACCATTATTGTTATTAGTAGTAACTGATAATGCTAAAAACAAACATATATTTCATAGCATTATTCCTCAAGAAAGACAAGCTTTTAGTTACAATTGTCCTATTTACAAGTGATATTCGTTTAAATAATAAAAGGTGAAGACAAAAGACAGATTCGACGAATTGAAGACGCAAACGACCAAAAAGCTCAAAAGTACAAAATACAATCAAAGAGGTTCCAATTATTGATAAGAAACGTCTCAAAATTACAAGAGTACAAGATTCAAAACGCAAAGTATAAGATATTAAATTGTACGCAAGGACGTTCGAAAATCCGGAACCGGGACCAGAGTCAACTCTCAACGCTCGACGCAACGGACTAAAAATTACAAGTTAACTATGCAC
Organism: Rutidosis leptorrhynchoides; assembly: GCF_046630445.1. Taxonomy (NCBI): domain Eukaryota; kingdom Viridiplantae; phylum Streptophyta; class Magnoliopsida; order Asterales; family Asteraceae; genus Rutidosis; species Rutidosis leptorrhynchoides. The sequence continues at coordinate 282,081,400 of NC_092341.1, read as the reverse complement.
ATAAATATAATATAATATTTAAATAATTACTAAAATTATTTATATATTATATTTATTTATATAATCCATCGACAAGCTAGGAGCCAAGGCTTGGTGAGCTGTAAAAACAAACTCCGTGACTCGCGGAGTTTGAAGGCAAAAAATGCCGCGAGTTGCGGAGCAGCCAAATTCGAAAATCCCTATAAAACCCAACGAATTCTGATCATTTTTATGCATCATAAATCAATCTCTCTCTATATATGTATACGTAATATTTATATTTATATTTTATATTTTAATTTTAATTTTAATTTTAAATCCTAATAATAAGGGTATGTTAGCGAATGTTGTAAGGGTGTAAGTCGAAATTATGTCCGTGTAACTCTACGCTATTTTTAATCATTGTAAGTTATGTTCAACCTTTTTAATTTAATGTCTCGTAGCTAAGTTATTATTATGCTTATTTAAAACAAAGTAATCATGATGTTGGGCTAATTACTAAAATTGGGTAATTGGGCTTTGTACCATAATTGGGGTTTGGACAAAAGAACGACACTTGTGGAAATTAGACTGTGGGCTATTAATGGGCTTTATATTTGTTTAACTAAATGATAGTTTGTTAATTTTAATATAAAGATTTACAATTGGACGTCCCTATAAATAACCATATACACTCGATCGGACACGATGGGCGTGATATTTATATGTACGAATAATCGTTCATTTAACCGGACACGGGAATGGATTAATAGCCACTAGAATTATTAAAACAGGGGTGAAATTATGTACAAGGACACTTGGCATAATTGTTAACAAAGTATTAAAACCTTGGGTTGTGACGACCCGGAAATTTCTGACCAAAATTAAACTTAATCTTTATATGATTTCGATATGTTAAGAAAAAATCCGTTATGTTGTGTCTCAATTTTTTTTTTTTGAACTATTTTTGTACATTCATTTGACTTCGACCATTCCTGACGATTCACGAACAACTGTTTGTAACTAGATATGTATATATAGGATAACTTGAAATACATTAATAAACTGTTATGTGATATAGTTATTATGTAAACTAAATTATGATATAATAAAACATATTACTAAAATATATTTATATATATGGTTGTTAAATATAAAAAAAAAAGTTTTAAAAGGTTTATTCTTTATGCATTAAATAAATCTATTAATTTTACATTCTAAATTATTAATATTGTTACTGTATTTGATTCTTTACACATTACAAAATAAAACGTATATATTGCATACATGCATATGCATATCAATCAAAAGCTAGTATACTTGCTTCTTGTTAATCGACCTACCTATAACCCACTTGCTTAACTTTACATGTAACAAACCCACCACTTTGTTATTTGACTATTTCTAATTTTGGTTTCTACTCACCATCATCAATTATCAACCTTTTGGTTTGAAAATGAGATAGAGATGGATGTTGGATAATATCTGTAATTATGATATTATTATTATTACATTATTATTAATATCATTATATATACCCTTGTATGCATGCATCAATAATGAAAACTTGCACCAACTACCACTTTGTGATCTCTTTGTCGACAAATATATCCCCAGCTTTGACTCCTTTCATACTTCAACACTCAAAGTCACCACTGATTAAACTAAATTCTATATATAATATCCTTATACATATATTCAAGAAACAAACAATGAAACTATTCTATATACATACATGAGTATGAATATACATATATTCCATCCACCACTTTTTCTTCACAAACCATTGGTAAAAATCGAGAACACCACCAACCTGTTGCTTTCTGTTTAAAGTAACAATCAAACACCCCACTTGTTAAATGATTGGCTACTAGTACATATATTTGGTTTTCAATATCTTCCACTATCTATCTAAATTTATCCATCTAAAATACATATTACATAAAGAGATAACATATACATTCCTACTTACACTTTGAGAACCATCAACACATGGGTCGATTTACAGTTATGAAACCAACACCAATACACCCAAAACACCTTAACAACACCTTTGATTTTTCCCTGCAACTTAACACACCAACAATAAATTTCGTTAGTAAACATATTTAGACTCAAGTTAGACTAGTACATGTATAAAATAAAACTATATGATAAAGTTTTACAATTTGACTTTTACCACAGTAAAGAATTACTATATTGTTAACATAGATCAACAATATTGACTTGTGAGTGGAAACTTTAGTCATCACTTTTGATTATTATTTTTTTTGCAATCTCGACCCGTGAAGAATGACATACACCTTGTCGTCTCTCAATTTCAAACAATGAAATTCTCTTTCTGTTATCCATCCCCATCCATCCCTATCTATCACTATCTAAGTTGTCTCCACTATCTTTCTTTATCTCCCTCACATGTCTCTCCCTATCTCTAAAGAATATATACAGGTACATAGATATGCATCGAGGAAGAGAAGTAACAAAATTATCACCACAACCATCAACTAATGCTGCCTTTTGTTCCTGCTTCAGTTCAGTTCGAAGACCCAACCAACGAAGATCACCTACAGACCAGCACCATCTTCCCTCTTCACATCATCATCAAAGATTACAACATGCTGCAGGCTAGTGTTCGATATTGTTTTCTGTTGATAAAACCAACACCCATCTATTATCTTCATCAAATATAACCACAACACCTCATTAATGAACCTACTACTATTTTGTTACCACTACTAATTACTGTAAGTTTCTATTCCTGGATCAGCTCACACAAACCTCCATCACCATGCCAGCTACTGCTACACCTTCCTATATTTTTTTTCCTGTTAGCTATTTAGTTAACCAACTTGCACTAATCTTACTTCTGCAGCTGCTAATTTCTTTCAGTTCCTGTTTCTATGACCCAAAAGCTATCACAATTAATTGTTTGATACAAATTTCTATTCGATATCAACTCTCACGCACACCATCAAACTTACTACTACCATGCTATTCTTTTTCTGTTTAAGTCCGTAAAACCACCACTAACCCTCATCATTTTTTTGATTACCATCATCAAACTCACCAAGAACATCATCAATTATTGTTCTTGTTCAACCAAATAAGTATACAGAAAATTAAATAGATGGATTAAAGAAATTAATAGAATATTAAAGAAATGATTACTTACCTGATCAATTGATGAACCCATTCCATGATTAGATTGATGGTAATGATAATTGATACAATCCCTGTCTAATTCTTCTTCCTGATTCGAACGGACATCAAAACCAAACACCACTCGTTAAGAATTACTTCTCCTCTGTTCGAAAATTATTGCAGTTACCCTCTTCTATTTCGAACTGATTGACGATTGTTGAATCAAAAACCTAGATCGATCCACTAGAGCAAGGTTTATCGGTTAGAGCTAAACGATATCACATACACACAGACACCGAATTAGGTTATTGATATAACTTGGGCCACTTGAATTATAAGGGGAAGTAACAGACGAGGTTAGGGTTAGATGGTGTTAAGATTGATGATGATGAAGAACCAAACACATATGTCGACATTCTATCTCCTACTCACAATATCAGATTCCTTTATTATTTTTTTCTCTTTACACCGACCTTTTATTTATTTGATGAAAATTGGGTTGCTAACAGATGATGGTTGGGCTGTTAATTGGCACTATGATTCAGTTTTCATTTAGGCCGAAGCCCAATTGTAATTAGATGGTGGGAGTGATTAAAGAAGAAAAATGAATACGGATTAAGGGTTAAAACAAATTAAAATAGCATTATAATCAGATGTACAAGAATAGAGGAATGGTTTATGAGGATGTCAAATTAGCGAGAGGTCATGGGTTCGAGCCTGGGCAGTGACGTTTATTTTTTAGGCTCATTACACAAAGGTATCCTTTAATATTATTATTATTATTAATTGTTATTATTATTATTGTCATTCTAATTATTACTAATGTTATTACCATTATTATTATTATTAAGATCAATATTATTATTATCAATATCATTAAAAATTATTATTACTATTAAAAATAACATTATTATTAAAGTAACCATTATAATTAAAATTATCATTTTAATTAAAAGTATCATCGAAAGTATCATTATTATTATTTTTATCATTATACTTATTTTGGAACTATTATAAATGGTACTTTGTAAACAAAAGATTAATTTTATATAAAAATATATTTAATGCTCATATTTTAAATATATAAATATTTTCATCTATAAAATGAATGTATAATGAAGTAGATAAATTAGTAATATAAAAATTATATCACAACTAATAACATATATATAATTATTCGATTACAATGACGTGTGTTAATATATATACGAATGATATAGGTTCGTGAATCCGAGATCAACCCTACATTGATAAATGACGTCATATGTATTTTTACTACAAAATACAGTATGTGTGAGTTTCATTTGCCCTTTTTACTCTTTACGTTTTTGGGTTGAGAATACATGCAAATGCTTTATTAACTGTTTTACAATATTTATATGCGTGAGTTTCATTAATCCCTTTTTTAAATGCTTTTGCAATATATATTTTTGGGACTGAGAATACATGCGCAATTTTTATAAATGTTTTACGAAATAGACACAAGTACGTGAAACTACATTCTATGTTTGAATTATCGAAATCGAATATGCCCCTTTTTATCAAGTCTGGTAATCTAAGAATTAGGGAACAGACACCCTAATTGACGCGAACTCTAAAGATAGATCTATCGGGCCCAACAAGCCCCATCCAAAGTACCGGATGCTTTAGTACTTCGAAATTTATATCATGTCCGAAGGAGGATCCCAGAATGATGGGGATATTCTTATATATATATATATATATATATTGTGAATGTCGGTTACTAGGTGTTCAATCCATATGAATGATATTTTTTGTCTCTATGCATGGGACGTATGTTTATGAGCAATTGAAATATGAAATCTTGTGGTCTATTAAAATTATGAAATGATTATTTATGTAAACTAATGAACTCACCAACCTTTTGGTTGACACTTTAAAGCATGTTTATTCTCAGGTATGAAAGAAATCTTCCGCTGTGCATTTGCTCATTTTAAAGATAGTACTTGGAGTCATTCATGACATATTTCAAAAGACGTTGCATTCGAGTCATTGAGTTCATTAAGATTATTATTAAGTCAATTATATTTGCATATATTATGAAATGCTATATTTGTCTGTCAACTGTCGATGTAACGAAAGTTTGTCTTTTAAAAAAATGAGTGCAATGTTTGTAAAATGTATCATATAGAGGTCAAGTACCTCGCGATGTAATCAACTGTTGTGAATCGTTTATAATCGATATGGACTTCGTCCGGATGGATTAGGACGGGTTATCACAGTTGGTATCAGAGCGGTAGTCTTAGCGAACCAGATCTTGCATTAGTGTGTCTAACTAATAGTTGTTTAGATGCATTAGTGAGTCTGGACTTCGACCGTGTCTGCATGTCAAAAGTTTTGCTTATCATTTCGTGTCGAAAATCATCTACTTATCATCCTTAGGAAATTACCTGCTTATCATTCCTAGTCTAGACACGTCTTACTGCCTCTATTGCATAGACAGTGTATAGATAAATTCATATCTTAGCGCATCTGTTATTGTTAAGTTTGCCTGATAGCTTCCGTAGATTCCTCCTTAACTTATGAGATTTTTTTTTGTATTATATATGCATATGTAAATTATGTATTGCAGGGTACTAATCTACATCCTATAATCTATTTATTATCGAAAATCCTTCATCTGATCGTACGAGATGAATCCCTCAACCAGTTTGAATTCCTCAGATTCCGACAGCTATTCTAATATGGAGTTTCACCTAAGCTCCGAAAGCAGTGTCACCAGAATGAACTAACCAATCAGCCATCCCCAATTCATCTGATGGGTTCGTAGTTGACTTAATCAATGGAGACGCGCAGAAGGCGATCCTTTCCACTAACCGAATTCACCTCTTGGCGAAGAACCTGAAGCACCTACCGGCGAAGCTATCTAAAACACCATTTTCAGCCACATTTTCAGAGTATCTCGTCACGACTATATACTATCTCAAATCCTAGATCTTATTCATCCGCTCGTTCCGATCGACAATTATCCCGGAATAATGGAAGAAGTCAACGAGCTTTGCGCTTGAGTAATCAATTGGGAAAACGTGGTGCAAAACCTACCAGCTTCAGCAACAGTACCAGCAGCACCAGTATCATTAACAATAACATCTGCATCACCAGCCTTGACATCACAATCTGTATCTCGAGCATAACCATCGTTCTACATATCGCTCTATATCATTAATCTCCATTCTGCATATCGTTTTATATCGATTATCTTCGTTCGACATGGCGATTGTGTAATCTCTAATGTTTTAGAGATTATATATTCTTATTCTAACGGTAAATCAAATGAGTCTAATATCATATTGACTCATTAAATCCATGATTACATCTGAAGAAAATATATATGTATATATATTTTCATAAAGATTGTAATTAAAAATTCTTTTGTACAAACTGTTAATGGTGAAAATAGTTTAACGGGTAGGTAATACTCGAGGAATATTTATATTTCACATTAATAAGTTACACTGTACATTCTTCGAATCTGATTCAACAGTCATTTACTATCCTACTTACATCCACCGATATACGTATCCGTTCACCGCATAATAACCATTTTCATTCAATTTCATATTTGAATTTTGACTTATCAAAATCTAACAAGTGGCATAATGAAGAAAACATTGGACAAAATAAAATTTGTTAGAAATAAACGAATTAACTAATTGAAATTTTGTTAAGAATCCACGCTAACTGTTCCAGCTAACTGTTCCTAGCTAACTGATTACATTTTATTTATCGTAATTTAATTATCGCAATTTTATTTATCGTCATTTAATTTCTGTTATTTACTTTACGCATTTAATTTATCGTCATTTAATTTCTGTTATTTATTTTACGCACTTTAAATATCGGGACACGTATACAAGGTTTTGACATATCATATCGACGCATCTATATATATTATTTGGAATAACCATATACACTCTATATGCAGTAATGCGGGAGTTAGCTATACAGGGTTGAGGTTGATTCTACAATAATATATATAGTTTGAGTTGTGATCGAGTCTGAGACATATACGGGTCACGACACGTATTAATAAATTTGAATATTATATATTAAACTTTGTATGAATTATTGGACTGTCAACTGTGGACTAATAAGATTGGACAATAAAAATGAATTAAAATATTGATTATAATATATGAAACTAAACGATTCTTCAAGTTTGCCACTTGATTTCATCTTAAACCTCATTTGTATCTTGACGATTACAATCCGCGTTCAAACCTTTCATGATTCTTGAAAACACCTCAATCGAGAGGATGAACCAACCGCACTTCATCTACGGAAGGAAAGATTTATGCATATAGTAGTATACCTGAAAAACTCTCGGAAACTGAATAAACGTTTAACGCGTAGCTGTGCTAATTCCTTTAGCGTTATTATTACCGAAAATAACTTTGCAATCTCTTTCCAAATTGGCCAATTTTGTCACAGCTCTAACAAGTCAACTTCAATTTTTCGTTCGAAACAACCTAATTATAACCTTGATATATATGCATGCTCTTTTATTGTTATCGAGGAACCTTTCATATTCCATCATATTACCATCAGCGTTTAATCATCTAAAAACACAGTTCTCCTGAAACCACCTCAAATTGATAACCGATGATTCAGATATCGTAGCATTAAATGCAAAGGAAACAGAAAAATGGTAGATGGTCTAAACGGCCAAAAGTTTGATGATAAAGAAAGGAGTGTTAGGAACGCTCGATAGAAAATTTGGTACAGAAAAACAGATTGAGTTAACCATGAAGGAGACCAATGACAAATACAAGGACCAACCCATATATTCAAAGAATCCAGGTAATTCTGGATCCGATGAAATCTTTAGAGAATATCTTGCTCCGAAGTCATGTTAAAATCTTGCGGAAAATTTTTCTTCATCAACCTTCGAACTTAGAAATTCCAAAATATCATCATAAATATCTTCAATATTTCTGAGGATATTTTCATAAATATTCTTGTCCGAAATTATCTACCTCTTCGTGTTTTCTGTATTTCATTATATTGAAAACTTCTGTAAAATCTAAGTATAAATTATGAATGAATTGTGGAGAAGTGTTGGGAATTGAAGCATGAGTTAGTATAATATAATGACGCTTGGCCAACGTGATTATATTACAGTAAGTCATGCTAGGTTTCTAATGAAACGTGATGATGGTTCACAGTAGATCACACCCTCATCATGTGCCATGTTACATAACTCTTTCATTCTACTTAACTTCTGGACATATCAAGAAAATGTATTCTTAATGGTTTTATCTTCCGTGATGTTGATAAATTTGAAAATCAAATAGTGCTATCACATTCCTTCCTGCTTAGAACATTATAATCATTCGAAACTCTATATCTGTGAATTCTGGACCATTATTCGCTTAGCTTAAAGTCAAGAAAAGAAGACAAGAGCATGAAACTCCGATATATAAGGGAAAATACAAAGCCCAACAACAACACCGAATTTACAAACCATGGATATCAGTGCGTATAGCAATATAAAGACACGGGAGGATTATAAATACAATAATCACTAGAGCATAGTAGAAGTAAACAAATTCCTCTGGTGGTAGTTGAAAAAGAAGAATGATTGATACGATAATCAAGAAAATATCAAGGATTAGAATTGGATTGAGAATTTCCCTGATCTTGGAAAGTATGAATTAAGAAAGAAGGTATAGGAGTAGTGAGAATAATGGAATGGAAGGAGTTCATTTATAGTGGAAATATCAGACCGAGTAATCGAGGCAGATCACCGTATTTAATTATAGAGATCTTAATTTCCTTACTCGCCGAAGAATCAAATCTTTTAGATTTCGACGATTTTCTTTAAATCCCTTAAATTACGGAATTTCACCAAGACAACGTCAAAAGTTAAGACACCTTATTTTCTAAATTCAAACGTGACTACGTCAAAAGTTAAGTCAAATCTTTACTTTTCCTCATTCCACTATTTTGAGATAGCTTCGCTCGTACGCATCGCATAAACGAATTGTTTTATCCATGTTACTCCATGGTAATAAAACTCTATTTATCAACTCATATTCGTCATGAAAACATTTTAATTGTTAGCTATGACAACCTCACTCAAATTTCGGGACGAAATTTCTTTAACGGGTAGGTACTGTGACGACCTGGAAATTTTTGACCAAAATTAAACTTAATCTTTATATGATTTCGATATGTTAAGAAAAAATCCGTTATGTTGTGTCTCAAATTTTTTTTTTTGAACTATTTTCGTACATTCATTTGACTTCGACCATTCCTGACGATTCACGAACAACTGTTTGTAACTAGATATGTATATATAGGATAACTTGAAATACATTAATAAACTGTTATGTGATATAGTTATTATGTAAACTAAATTATGATATAATAAAACATATTACTAAAATATATTTATATATATGGTTGTTAAATATATAAAAAAAAAGTTTTAAAAGGTTTATTCTTTATGCATTAAATAAATCTATTAATTTTACATTCTAAATTATTAATATTGTTACTGTATTTGATTCTTTACACATTACAAAATAAAACGTATATATTGCATACATGCATATGCATATCAATCAAAAGCTAGTATACTTGCTTCTTGTTAATCGACCTACCTATAACCCACTTGCTTAACTTTACATGTAACAAACCCACCACTTTGTTATTTGACTATTTCTAATTTTGGTTTCTACTCACCATCATCAATTATCAACCTTTTGGTTTGAAAATGAGATAGAGATGGATGTTGGATAATATCTGTAATTATGATATTATTATTATTACATTATTATTAATATCATTATATATACCCTTGTATGCATGCATCAATAATGAAAACTTGCACCAACTACCACTTTGTGATCTCTTTGTCGACAAATATATCCCCAACTTTGACTCCTTTCATACTTCAACACTCAAAGTCACCACTGATTAAACTAAATTCTATATATAATATCCTTATACATATATTCAAGAAACAAACAATGAAACTATTCTATATACATACATGAGTATGAATATACATATATTCCATCCACCACTTTTTCTTCACAAACCATTGGTAAAAATCGAGAACACCACCAACCTGTTGCTTTCTGTTTAAAGTAACAATCAAACACCCCACTTGTTAAATGATTGGCTACTAGTACATATATTTGGTTTTCAATATCTTCCACTATCTATCTAAATTTATCCATCTAAAATACATATTACATAAAGAGATAACATATACATTCCTACTTACACTTTGAGAACCATCAACACATGGGTCGATTTACAGTTATGAAACCAACACCAATACACCCAAAACACCTTGACAACACCTTTGATTTTTCCCTGCAACTTAACACACCAACAATAAATTTCGTTAGTAAACATATTTAGACTCAAGTTAGACTAGTACATGTATAAAATAAAACTATATGATAAAGTTTTACAATTTGACTTTTACCACAGTAAAGAATTACTATATTGTTAACATAGATCAACAATATTGACTTGTGAGTGGAAACTTTAGTCATCACTTTTGATTATTATTTTTTTTGCAATCCCGACCCGTGAAGAATGACATACACCTTGTCGTCTCTCAATTTCAAACAATGAAATTCTCTTTCTGTTATCCATCCCCATCCATCCCTATCTATCACTATCTAAGTTGTCTCCACTATCTTTCTTTATCTCCCTCACATGTCTCTCCCTATCTCTAAAGAATATATACAGGTACATAGATATGCATCGAGGAAGAGAAGTAACAAAATTATCACCACAACCATCAACTAATGCTGCCTTTTGTTCCTGCTTCAGTTCAGTTCGAAGACCCAACCAACGAAGATCACCTACAGACCAGCACCATCTTCCCTCTTCACATCATCATCAAAGATTACAACATGCTACAGACTAGTGTTCGATATTGTTTTCTGTTGAGAAAACCAACACCCATCTATTATCTTCATCAAATATAACCACAACACCTCATTAATGAACCTACTACTATTTTGTTACCACTACTAATTACTGTAAGTTTCTATTCCTGGATCAGCTCACACAAACCTCCATCACTATGCCAGCTACTGCTACACCTTCCTATATTTTTTTTCCTGTTAGCTATTTAGTTAACCAACTTGCACTAATCTTACTTCTGCAGCTGCTAATTTCTTTCAGTTCCTGTTTCTATGACCCAAAAGCTATCACAATTAATTGTTTGATACAACTTTCTATTCGATATCAACTCTCACGCACACCATCAAACTTACTACTACCATGCTATTCTTTTTCTGTTTAAGTCCGTAAAACCACCACTAACCCTCATCATTTTTTTGATTACCATCATCAAACTCACCAAGAACATCATCAATTATTGTTCTTGTTCAACCAAATAAGTATACAGAAAATTAAATAGATGGATTAAAGAAATTAATAGAATATTAAAGAAATGATTACTTACCTGATCAATTGATGAACCCATTCCATGATTAGATTGATGGTAATGATAATTGATACAATCCCTGTCTAATTCTTCTTCCTGATTCGAACGGACATCAAAACCAAACACCACTCGTTAAGAATTACTTCTCCTCTGTTCGAAAATTATTGCAGTTACCCTCTTCTATTTCGAACTGATTGACGATTGTTGAATCAAAAACCTAGATCGATCCACTAGAGCAAGGTTTATCGGTTAGAGCTAAACGATATCACATACACACAGACACCGAATTAGGTTATTGATATAACTTGGGCCACTTGAATTATAAGGGGAAGTAACAGACGAGGTTAGGGTTAGATGGTGTTAAGATTGATGATGATGAAGAACCAAACACATATGTCGACATTCTGTCTCCCACTCACAATATCAGATTCCTTTATTATTTTTTTCTCTTTACACCGACCTTTTATTTATTTGATGAAAATTGGGTTGCTAATAGATGATGGTTGGGCTGTTAATTGGCACTATGATTCAGTTTTCATTTAGGCCGAAGCCCAATTGTAATTAGATGGTGGGAGTGATTAAAGAAGAAAAATGAATACGGATTAAGGGTTAAAACAAATTAAAATAGCATTATAATCAGATGTACAAGAATAGAGGAATGGTTTATGAGGATGTCAAATTAGCGAGAGGTCATGGGTTCGAGCCTGGGCAGTGACGTTTATTTTTTAGGCTCATTACACAAAGGTATCCTTTAATAATATTATTATTATTATTATTAATTGTTATTATTATTATTGTCATTCTAATTATTACTAATGTTATTACCATTATTATTATTATTATTATTAAGATCAATATTATTATTATCAATATCATTAAAAATTATTATTTCTATTAAAAATAACATTATTATTAAAGTAACCATTATAATTAAAATTATCATTTTAATTAAAAGTATCATCGAAAGTATCATTATTATTATTTTTATCATTATACTTATTTTGGAACTATTATAAATGGTACTTTGTAAACAAAAGATTAATTTTATATAAAAATATATTTAATGCTCATATTTTAAATATATAAATATTTTCATATATAAAATGAATGTATAATGAAGTAGATAAATTAGTAATATAAAAATTATATCACAACTAATAACATATATATAATTATTCGATTACAATGACGTGTGTTAATATATATACGAATGATATAGGCTCGTGAATCCGAGATCAACCCTACATTGATAAATGACGTCATATGTATTTTTACTACAAAATACAGTATGTGTGAGTTTCATTTGCCCTTTTTACTCTTTACGTTTTTGGGTTGAGAATACATGCAAATGCTTTATTAACTGTTTTACAATATTTATATGCGTGAGTTTCATTAATCCCTTTTTTAAATGCTTTTGCAATATATATTTTTGGCACAGAGAATACATGCGCAATTTTTATAAATGTTTTACGAAATAGACACAAGTACGTGAAACTACATTCTATGTTTGAATTATTGAAATCGAATATGCCCCTTTTTATCAAGTCTGGTAATCTAAGAATTAGGGAACAGACACCCTAATTGACGCGAACTCTAAAGATTGATCTATCGGGCCCAACAAGCCCCATCCAAAGTACCGGATGCTTTAGTACTTCGAAATTTATATCATGTCCGAAGGAGGATCCCGGAATGATGGGGATATTCTTATATATATATATTGTGAATGTCGGTTACCAGGTGTTCAATCCATATGAATGATATTTTTGTCTCTATGCATGGGACGTATGTTTATGAGCAATTGAAATATGAAATCTTGTGGTCTATTAAAATTATGAAATGATTATTTATGTAAACTAATGAACTCACCAACCTTTTGGTTGACACTTTAAAGCATGTTTATTCTCAGGTATGAAAGAAATCTTCCGCTGTGCATTTGCTCATTTTAAAGATAGTACTTGGAGTCATTCATGACATATTTCAAAAGATGTTGCATTCGAGTCGTTGAGTTCATTAAGATTATTATTAAGTCAATTATATTTGCATATATTATGAAATGCTATATTTGTCTGTCAACTGTCGATGTAACGAAAGTTTGTCTTTTAAAAAAACGAGTGCAATGTTTGTAAAATGTATCATATAGAGGTCAAGTACCTCGCGATGTAATCAACTGTTGTGAATTGTTTATAATCGATATGGACTTCGTCCGGATGGATTAGGACGGGTTATCACATGGGTTACACGCAGTCGATAACCTGGTGTAATTATTAAACAAAGTATTAAAATCTTGTTACAGTTTAAGTCCCCAATTAGTTGGAATATTTAACTTCGGGTATAAGGATAATTTGACGAGGATACTCGCACTTTATATTTATGACTGATGGACTGTTATGGACAAAAACTAGACGGATATATTAAATAATCCAGGACAAAGGACAATTAACCCATGGGCATAAAACTAAAATCAACACGTCAAACATCATGATTACGGAAGTTTAAATAAGCATAATTATTTTATTTCATATTTAATTTCCTTTATTTTATATTTAATTGCACTTCTAATTATCGCACTTTTATTTATTGTTATTGTATTTAATTGCACTTTTAATTATCGTACTTTTTAATTATCGCAATTTTATTTTATCGCACTTTTATTTATCGCAATTTCAATATTGTTATTTACTTTACACTTTAAATTAAGTTATATTTATTTTTATTATTTTACATCAGGTTTTAACTGCGACTAAAGTTTTTAAAATCGACAAACCTGTCATTAAACGGCAAAAACCCCCCTTTATAATAATAATATTACTTATATATATATATTTGTATTTTTATAAAATAAAACTAATATAGCGTTAAGCTTTGTTTAAAGATTTTTTTTCCCTGTAGAACGAACCGGACTTACTAAAAACTACACTACTGTACGATTAGGTACACTGCCTATAAGTGTTGTAGCAAGGTTTAAGTATATCCATTCAATAAATAAATAAATATCTTGTGTAAAATTGTATCGTATTTAACAGTATTTCCTAGTAAAATTTAAGCTATTTTATATACACCTCGCATAACATCAAGTATTTTTGGCGCCGCTGCCGGGGAACTTAAAATCTAGCTTAAACGCCGGAAGCGCAACGCTAATATAAAAAAAAAATTATTTTTAGTTTACTTTTATAAAAATACTTTTTTTGTAAAAATACGTTTTAAATATTCGAAAACATAAAAAAGAAAAACAAAAATATAAATATTTTTAAGAGTTTGTTAAATATTTAAGTTTTATAAAGTTTCTTTATTTTTATTTTATAAAAAATATAAGTTTTATTTAAATATTTTGTGTTTATTTAAAACATAAAAAATTTTAAAACCGAAAAAAATAAAATAATATTAACTTATTTTTAAGATTTTTATTTTTAATAAGTATTTTTATTTTAAGTTTTTGAAATATATTTTATATAAATTATATATCTATTATTTTATCAAATTATTATAAAAAAAAAACGAACTGGGCCAGATTAAAATCGAAGCCCAAAGCATATTTTAATTATAAAACGAAACTGGGCCGAACTGTTTCAGCCCAATATGAGCCCAGTATTATCAAACCCCGCGACTTGCGGAGTTTTCTAGCTGGGAGTACCGCGACTCGCAGAGTTCTCTCTGACAGGCCACACAGGAACCCTAACAGCATTAATTACGGGATAATTATTATTATTATTAATTTTAAACCCTAATTAGGGTATTATTATTATTATAATATTTAGTTTTAATTAGTTTATTTAGTTTTATTTAGTTTTATTTAGTTTAATTAATTTATAAAATTAATACTTTTATTAAATAAATAATATAAAAATAATATTTTTATAAAAATTGTACTTTTTACAAATTTTAGTATATTTTTATATTTTGTATATTTTTATTTGTTTTAGCGTAATAATTTGTATTTTTCACTCGTATTTAGTTTTAAACTTAGTTTTTGCCATAGTTATTTTTATTTATAGATTTTTAGGCCTTACCGTAAAATCCCTTAAGTGCTTTTTCTTTAGACTAAGATTTAGGTGTTTTAGAATTTTGCGACGCCTTTTTAAGTTTTAGTTTCTTTTTAAGTTATTGCCATTTGGGATATAGTTTTACTTGTAAGCTTTAATATTTTTATAAGCAATTTTTAGTTTTTAGTTTTTAGTTCCTTTTTAAGTTTCAACGCGCTACTTTCTTATTTTTATTTTTCGACGCCTTTTACCTATGTATCAATTATCACTCCAATTAGTAATCTCAATTTGCAATTTTAATTTTAAGTTAGTGATAGTAATAAGGTTGGGTTAGTCGAGTGTTTTTAAGTTTTATAAGTCACTCTTTTTCTTTCTTATTTTTCGACGCCTTTTATTTTTCAACCGTTTTCTTTTTCGACCTTTTTCGACGCGCTCTTTTTCTTTCTTATTTCTCGCAATTCTAGTTTTAGGACATAGATTTTTATTCTACTTCTTATCTAAATTTCTTAAAATTACGAAAATTTATTTTAAGTGGTTAAATGGATAGACATCAAAATTTTCTGGTTCGTAGTAATAGTTGGATTTGTACGTGGACCGGGTTATTGGAGCCAAACAGTACTCAATTATATTGAGACCAAACGAATTCTGCCCCTCTGCTGCATCTTTTGGCTATTCGAAACGTGGGCAAAATCAGAAAAGTCTATTAATTGGATAACTTATATAATTTTTCTTTCCTTTTAAAAACTAATAGGATATTCAGTGAATGCACCGAGCAAGATGTTCACCACTTTTTGTACGTTCACCACCTGTAACTCGATCAAGACATCTAGCTAATATTGTCGCCGTTGATAATCCATTTTTTGAACCCGACCTCACAATTGAGAATCCGGAAAATATTCAGGGACGATTCGTAGATCCTGAACCATTAATTTTTCCTCCGGATCCACCAATCATTCAAACAGAGATTGTTGAGGAACGAACCATTAAATCAGAATCCTCTAGTGATTCAGATTCAACAAATTCAATTATGGAAGTAACAGAACCTTTAAGTATGGAAGACCGAATGCGAGCTAAACGCACTGGCCAAGGTCACGCAATTACTCATCCAGACATTAATGCGCCAGATTATGAAATCAAAGGACAAATTCTACATATGGTGACTAATCAATGCCAATTTAGTGGTGCGCCGAAGGAAGATCCAAACGAACATCTTCGTACCTTTAATAGGATCTGCACACTATTTAAAATAAGAGAAGTGGAGGATGAACAGATATATCTCATGTTATTTCCCTGGACTTTAAAGGGAGAAGCCAAAGATTGGTTGGAATCGTTACCTGAAGGGGCGATTGATACATGGGATGTTTTAGTTGAAAAATTTCTTAAACAATTCTTTCCGGCATCTAAAGCCGTAAGACTTCAAGGAAAAATTGTTACGTTCACATAGAAACCAAATGAAACTCTATATGAGGCATGGACAAGATTTGGAAAGTTATTAAGAGGATGTCCGCAACATGGTTTAGACACCTGTCAAATAGTACAAATATTCTACCAAGGATGCGACATCACTACAAGGAAAGACATCGATACGGCAGCTGGTTGTTCTATTATGAAGAAAACCGAAACTGATGCTTACAAAATTATTGATAGCACTGCTTCTCACTCACATGAGTGGCACCAAGAAAAAGATATCGTTAGATCATCTAAAGCAGCTAGAGCCGATTCTAACCATGACTTAGATTCCATTTCCGCAAAGATAGATGCTGTCGAGAGACGAATGGAAAAGATGACTAAGGATATTCACTCAATACGAATTAGTTGTGAGCAGTGTGGAGGACCACATTTGACAAAAGATTGTCTCAGTATTGAACTAACAATGGAACAAAGAGAGAATGTTTCATATCTAAACCAAAGGACTGGAAATAATTATCAGAATAATTATCAACCGCCAAGACCGATCTACAATCAAAACCTGAATTATAATCGAAATGTTCCATACAACAACCAACAAGGTCCTAGTAATCAACAAGTATCCAATAATACTTACAACCAGCAAAGACCTAATTTTCAAAACAAACCACCACAAACCGATGATAAAAAGCCGAATTTAGAAGATATGATGACAAAGCTAGTTGAAACTCAAACGCAGTTTTTCACATCTCAAAAACAAGCTAATGAACAAAATGCTCAAGCATTTAGAAATCAAGAAGCTTCTATTCAAAACTTGAAACAAGAAGTAAGTAACCTAGCAAGGTTAATAGGTGAAAGAAAATCGGGAAGTTTACCTAGTGATACAAATGCAAACCCTCGGAATGAAACAGCTAAAGCCATTACCACAAGAACTGGTACAACACTTAAACCACCTGAAATACCTGTAACTTCTGATGAAGCTATTCCTACTCCACAAGAACCACAACCTGAACAAGATAAGGAAACAGAATCGGTAGTTGAAAAGGTTAATGAAGATAACATAGTTAAGGCTAAACCTTATGTTAAACCATACCAACCACCACTTCCTTACCCGAGTAAAATGAAAAAAGAGAAACTTGAAGCCGAGCAATCCAAATTCTTGGATATGTTTAAACAAATAAATGTCAATCTTCCTTTCATTGATTTGATTTCAAGAATGCCTAGATATGCTAAATTTCTGAAAGATCTAATCTCAAATAGAAAGAAAATGGAAGAACTCTCGGCTGTTACTATGAATGCTAATTGTTCAGCAGTGCTGTTGAATAAGATACCAGAAAAACTATCTGATCCAGGAAGTTTCACAATTCCATGTTTTTTGGGTAGTGTTAGTTCAATAGAAGCATTGGCAGACTTAGGTGCTAGTATAAATTTAATGCCGTATTCACTATACGCTAAACTAGACCTTGAAGAATTGAAACCAACAAGAATAAGCATACAACTAGCCGATCGATCAATAAAATATCCTAGAGGGATAATGGAGAACATGCTAGTTAAAGTTGGTACTTTAGTATTTCCAGTAGATTTTGTTGTTCTGGACATGGAAAAAGATTCTCAAGTTCCTCTCATATTAGGAAGACCATTCTTAAACACGGCTAAAGCAATGATAGACGTGTTTGGTAAAAAATTGACCCTAAGTATAGAGGACGAGAGTGTTACCTTTTCAGTTGATAGAGCAATGCAACAATCGCAATCTGCAGATGATACATGTTATTATATTCAAACTATAGATTCACATGCAGAATTGTTAGAAGAATTTCCAGAATTACAAGGAACAGGAGAATGTTCTTTAGGAGAAGGAACTGAACCAATTGATGAAGCTGAAATGTTAGCTACACTTATGGCTAATGGATATGAACCAACAACAGAAGAAATTCAAATGCTAAAAGAAGAAGACAGATATCGATATAAATCATCGATAGAAGAACCTCCGAAATTAGAGTTAAAGCCACTTCCAAACCATTTGGAATACGCTTATTTACATGGTGAATCTGAATTACCTGTAATAATATCGTCTTCTCTTACTGAAAATGAAAAATCTCAACTCATTTCTGTATTGAAAGCTCATAAACCAGCCATTGCATGGAAGATTCATGATATTAAAGGAATAAGTCCTTCGTATTGCACACATAAAATCCTTATGGAAGAAGGTCATAAAACGTATGTGCAACGCCAACGAAGACTAAATCCTAATATGCAAGATGTTGTTAAAAAAAGAAATAATTAAACTGCTAGATGCAGGTTTAATTTATCCAATTTCTGATAGTCCATGGGTAAGCCCAGTTCAATGCGTGCCTAAGAAGGGTGGCATGACTGTCATTACAAATGAAAAAAATGAGCTTATTCCTACTAGGACTATAACAGGATGGCGTGTATGTATTGATTATAGAAAATTAAATGACGCCACCAGAAAAGATCACTTTCCCTTACCTTTCATTGATCAAATGTTGGAAAGATTAGCCGGAAATAGTTATTATTGTTTTCTTGATGGATTTTCCAGATATTTTCAAATTTCAATAGCACCCGAAGATCAAGAGAAAACCACGTTCACGTGCCCTTATGGTACTTTTGCTTACAAACGCATTCCATTTGGACTTTGCAACGCCCCTGCAACCTTTCAAAGGTGCATGATGGCGATTTTTCACGACATGATAGAAGAATGCATGGAAGTTTTCATGGATGACTTTTCAGTCTTCGGTGATACATTTGAATCATGTCTAGCTAATCTTGAACGAATGCTTATTAGATGCGAACAATCAAATCTAGTACTTAATTGGGAGAAATGCCATTTCATGGTTAAAGAAGGCATCGTTCTTGGACATAAAATTTCAAAAGAAGGAATTGAAGTGGATAGAGCTAAAGTAGATGTAATTGCTAAACTTCCACATCCCACCAATGTTAGAGGAGTTAGGAGTTTTCTAGGGCATGCCGGTTTTTACCGACGTTTCATAAAAGATTTTTCTAAAATTGCCACTCCTATGAATAAACTCCTAGAAAAGGATGCTCCATTCATCTTTTCAGATGAATGCATCAAATCTTTTAATATTCTTAAAGAGAAACTCACTAATGCGCTGATCATGATAACACCAAATTGGAATCTACCGTTTGAACTTATGTGCGATGCAAGTGATTTTGCAATGGGAGCCGTTTTAGGACAAAGGATTGAAAAACGATTTCAACCTATATATTATGCTAGTAAGATGTTACAAGGAGCACAAACGAATTACACAACTACTGAAAAAGAACTCCTTGCTATTGTCTTTGCTTTTGACAAATTTCGTTCATATCTCGTTTTAGCAAAAACGGTGGTCTATACCGACCATTCTGCTCTCAGATACCTATTTTCGAAACAAGATGCCAAACCAAGATTAATCCGTTGGATCTTACTCTTACAAGAGTTCGATATTGAAATCCGAGATAAAAGAGGAGCAGAAAATCTCGTCGCTGATCATCTTTCTCGTCTTGAAAATCCCGAATTAGAAGTTCTAAATGAATCGGCCATACAAGACAACTTTCCTGATGAATATCTATTGAAGATAGATTATAATGAAATTCCATGGTTTGCAGACTATGCAAACTACTTAGTATGTGGATTCCTTGAAAAAGGATTGTCGTACCAAAAATGAAAGAAATTCTTTAGTGATATAAAACAATATTTCTGGGAAGATCCACATCTGTTTAAAAGTTTTCCAGATAGAATAATACGCCGATGTGTATTCGGAGATGAAGCTAGTAAAATTTTAAACCATTGTCACACAGGACCAACAGGAGGGCATTATGGGCCTCAACTAACAGCAAGAAAAGTTTATGATGCTGGATTCTATTGGCCTACAATTTACAAAGATGCACACCATCTTTGCAAATCCTGTGATGCTTGTCAAAGGGCCGGAAAAATAAGTCAACATGATGAAATGCCACAAAATATCATTCAAGTATGTGAAGTATTTGACATTTGGGGTATTGACTTTATGGGTCCATTTCCAAAATCTCATAAAAATCTCTATATTCTCGTAGCCATTGATTATGTATCTAAATGGGCGGAAGCACAAGCTCTCCCAACTAACGATGCACGAGTTGTAGTCAACTTTTTAAAACGTCTTTTTGCAAGGTTTAGAACACCAAAAGCTTTAATAAGTGATCGGGGAACTCATTTCTGTAATAATCAACTTGAGAAAGTTCTTAAAAGATATGGAGTAACTCATAAAATCTCCACTGCATATCATCCACAAACAAGTGGACAAGTTGAAAATACCAACCGAGCTTTAAAACGTATTCTAGAAAAAACCGTAGGATCAAATCCGAAGGAATGGTCCAATAAATTGGAGGATGCACTCTGGACTTTTAGAACAGCCTACAAAACTCCAATTGGAACCACACCTTTCAGACTCATTTATGGAAAAGCATGTCATCTTCCAGTAGAAATTGAACACAAAGCATTTTAGGCTTTGAAGACATGTAATCTTGATTTACATGAAGCTGGACGTCTACGGTTAAGTCAACTAAACGAATTAGAAGAATTAAGACATGAAGCATACGAAAATTCATTAATCTATAAAGAAAGAACGAAGAAATGACATGATAAAAGAATCAGAAGTTCAAAAGAATTTAAAAAAGGAGACAGAGTTCTTCTTTTCAATTCACGGTTCAAGCTATTTCCTGGAAAATTGAAATCAATATGGTCTGGACCATTCATAGTCAAAAGAGTTTTCCCATACGGAACGATAGAATTAATAAATTCAAATGGAATTGAATTTAAAGTTAATGGTCACAGAGTTAAACATTACATAGATAGTCCGATGGAAGTCGACAACGAAGTTAATCACAATTTCGATACCACAACTAACTAAGTGTGGGGAGAATCAAGTCTTTTAAGGATTTTATGTATTTCTGTTAGAGTTAGATTTTCTGTTTTCGTGTAGTTCTCGAAAATGGAACCCGAATGGTCTTTCCCTAGCAGACCCTAAAGAACTAGTCTTCTCCCCCCATTCTGAATTTTTATTTTTTTAGGTTTTTACGAAATGAAGACTTCCTGTGAACTAAACCATGGTCTAATGCTACACGCTTTGATCACTAAATGTAATAATGACACACTTCCGAGTGAAATAGTATCAGTAATCAGAGAAAGATTGGACGGAGTAAGAAAAGAATCCAGATGCGAAGATAATAAGTTACAATTTGGTAAAGGAAAATCAAAATCCGCAGCGAAAAGAAGAGCACGACACCTAGAAAGATGTCACAAATGCGGAAAATGGTCACATGGAGGTAAATGTTCAAATAATCAAACCTATTCAAATACCGAATTTGTTACGTTATGCAGAGACGGACCGTTCATATGTTTAGAAGAAAAAACACTGAATGCTCGAGGTTACACCTATGTAGCCATGGAAAATCAATTAAACCGACTATCTTATGAATGGGATAGATCATATCACTAAGAATACTATCTCACAGGTAAGTCTGTACAGTTTTTATTTTTTATTTTCATTTTTAACCTTTTGATAATAAACGCTAATTTGTTCGCTATAAAGTATTAAATTGGTATTCGATGAAATTAGGTTTGGCGACCGAAATTATTGATATCATTCAAAAATTTATTACATCACTGCGAAATTTAACGTTTATTCTTAAGGTATAAATATCTTTAATCAATCAAACCAAAATATTTCAAAAATTCGTCATGAGTTAAATTAGGTCATGGAACCGAAATTACTTTACCGAAAAGAGGGGCGCATATTTTTGATAATATTTGATTGATTAAAGTAAGATAAAAGTCAAAAAGATTTTTAATTTTATTTTTACCATGTTTTTAAAATTAATATATAAATCTTAAATTAATATTGTGAACTCTGTAAAATCAATATATTTAAGTTTGTCAATATTTGAAAAATTAATATTTTTAATATAAGTTTGTATGTATAAAAACAAAAATATAATATAAGTTTGGTGTGAATTTTTAATATTATGCATTTTTAATTAAGTTTGGTGTAAATTTTTAATTTTATGCATTTTTAAATTTAAGTTGTGTGAATTTAAAAACAAAAATTTACTTTATGTCGCTAAGTTAAAAATATGATTTTTAAAATTCGTCGTAAGTTGAAGACTAGGTCTTTGAACCGAAATTGCTTTACCCGAGGGAGGGACGAGAACTTTTATTATCATTATTTTTAATCTTATTGAATTAAAGTATGCCAAAAACATTAAAAAAACCCAAAAATCTAAGCTTTTAAAACAATCGCTTGAAAAAGACAAATTTTAAAATTTTGTCGAGGGACGGACTAGGACATCGATCCGAAATGACCTCATCCTAAAACAAAGGAAAACAAAATTTTAAATTTATTTTATATTTGTTTTATAAGTTAAGGCTTATTAAAAAAAAAAAAAAAACCAAACGCCGCGACTCGCGGAGTTTGAAGAACAAAAACAATATGTTTTGACGACAAGATGCAAAATATATGTGAAATAACAACAAGACGGACTGAACAAATGATGTGCACCATTTATCATTCAACACAAACAACAATATGTTTGGAAACTTTGGTAAAATTTAATCATTTCTACGCTAATCACCTTCAATAATTTAAATTGTTACTGATTTCTTGCAAATGAGGGCATTGCAAGATCTTAAGTGTGGGAAGGGGTTAAATTCTTTCGAATTTTTAAAATTTTTATCTTAAATACTTGGTTACCATTAAAAATACTAGTAAAGCGGTAGTTGTATTAGAATCTAGTGCTCTCTGATAATAAAGAACAGCCCTAGTCTTATATACTGACTACCCAATTCTAGTAAAAATTTTCAAAATTTTCAATTAAATGAACTCAAAATCATGTTTATACATATTTATGAACGATAAAACTAGGTGTTAACACAGAAATTATTGTTACCTCGGAAAGGACATAAATTGAGAAACAAACCAAAATGTTAAAATTCATTTAAAATGGAATAGAGGACAATAAAAAGGAAAATAAAAGCTAAGTGTGGGAAAAATTACCAAGTTATCTTAAACATATGTCACATATTTCTGTAACAAATAACTGAAAATACTTTTGCTTTGGACTAAACTAAACTGTTTTACCCGATGAAAGAAAAGAAGAGATGGATCTACACGATGAATCAATTCCATCGTTAAAAGGAAGTAAAGTCTTCAGAAAAAGAAACGCGCTTCTTGATTTAGGTCATGAAGTTGTCGTCCAGACCAGCTGTAGGTTGACGAAAAATCTAGAAAAGTCATCTCTAAAATCAGCAGGAAATCCACGGACCTCAGCATCAAACAGGGTCGCCAAGTGGTCAGACTTATCCTAACCATGAGAGGATCTGTCTTGTACAATGGGGGGCACCGTGCAAATTAGCTGGATAAGACTAATGAATCAGATCCCCAGAAAGGATAATCTCCTTAAAGATCAAAAAATCAGCTTTTAAGACTGATATTACTCAATTCTAGAGATTGACCTTAAAGATTGAGAATTACAAACTCATGGAATTCGATGATATCTAAACTCGAGCTTGAACGAGAAAATATTTTGATCAAATTAAAACCGATTTGTTTTCTGAAAACCCTATTTTCAATGCGTTCATTACCTTTGAACGTAAAATCCTAGGAATTTACCTGGAATTCATTAGGTCACCTGAACCAAATCGGGTGTCAACCGTAAGAACGGTGGTTGCATAGCATGGTCAAAGACAGGACCTTGTGCCAGACCGAAAAATTATAAGGGTGAGCTTTACTATTGCTCCTACAAAGGATAGTAATTGCGTCCGACACGTTATAGACCATAATTAAAAGCATGTCAGGGGACATTGCCTTAACAGTTGCTTGTTCAACGCTTTCCTTTACAACCGGACGGTAGTTTATCGAAAGGTAATATTCGGAGCAAGTAAACTCGACGTGTTGCTTTCCCAATACAAGGTTAGTAAGTGGGTGACACAAAACCGCAAGTTTTGAGCTAAAATTTTCAAATATGAAACCCACCAAACCCACAAAAAGAATTTGCAAACACCGGTGAAGGGTTATTCTGAAAAACTTATCTAGGGTAAAAGCTAGATTAAAATTTTCAAAAGATCAAATGTTTTCATAAAGATCCAATTTCCTTAAAGGATCTAAATTTTTATAGTCATGTGGGACTGTAAACCATATCGTTACTACCATTGTTTATACTGCCGTAAAGAAATCACTGATGTACAAAGTGTGAAGAATAAAGAAGTGATTCTAGTATTTAAAGACTATATTGCTTGAGGACAAGCAACGCTCAAGTGTGGGAATATTTGATAATGCTAAAAACGAACATATAT
The DNA here is from genome assembly GCF_046630445.1 of Rutidosis leptorrhynchoides. Taxonomy (NCBI): domain Eukaryota; kingdom Viridiplantae; phylum Streptophyta; class Magnoliopsida; order Asterales; family Asteraceae; genus Rutidosis; species Rutidosis leptorrhynchoides. The sequence goes on along the minus strand of NC_092341.1, from coordinate 282,056,133 downwards.
TTCATAGCATTATTCCTCAAGAAAGACAAGCTTTTAGTTGCAATTGTCCTATTTACAAGTGATATTCGTTTAAATAATAAAAGGTGAAGACAAAAGTCAGATTCGACGAATTGAAGACGCAAACGACCAAAAAGCTCAAAAGTACAAAATACAATCAAAGAGGTTCCAATTATTGATAAGAAACATCTCAAAATTACAAGAGTACAAGATTCAAAACGCAAAGTATAAGATATTAAATTGTACGCAAGGACGTTCGAAAATCCGGAACCGGGACCAGATTCAACTCTCAACGCTCGACGCAACGGACTAAAAATTACAAGTTAACTATGCACATAAATATAATATAATATTTAAATAATTACTAAAATTATTTATATATTATATTTATTTATATAACCCGTCAACAAGCTAGGAGCCAAGGCTTGGTGAGCTGTAAAAACAAACTCCGCGACTCGCGGAGTTTGAAGGCAAAAAATGTCGCGAGTTGCGGAGCAGCCAAATTCGAAAATCCCTATAAAACCCAACGAATTCTGATCATTTTTATGCATCATAAATCAATCTCTCTCTATATATGTATACGTAATATTTATATTTATATTTTATATTTTAATTTTAATTTTAAATCCTAATAATAAGGGTATGTTAGCGAATGTTGTAAGGGTGTAAGTCGAAATTCTGTCCGTGTAACGCTACGCTATTTTTAATCATTGTAAGTTATGTTCAACCTTTTTAATTTAATGTCTCGTAGCTAAGTTATTATTATGCTTATTTAAAACAAAGTAATCATGATGTTGGGCTAATTACTAAAATTGGGTAATTGGGCTTTGTACATAATTGGGGTTTGGACAAAAGAACGACACTTGTGGAAATTAGACTATGGGCTATTAATGGGCTTTATATTTGTTTAACTAAATGATAGTTTGTTAATTTTAATATAAAGATTTACAATTGGACGTCCCTATAAATAACCATATACACTCGATCGGACACGATGGGCGGGATATTTATATGTACGAATAATCGTTCATTTAACCGGACACGGAAATGGATTAATAGCCACTAGAATTATTAAAACAGGGGTGAAATTATGTACAAGGACACTTGGCATAATTGTTAACAAAGTATTAAAACCTTGGGTTACACGCAGTCGATAACCTGGTGTAATTATTAAATAAAGTATTAAAATCTTGTTACAGTTTAAGTCCCCAATTAGTTGGAATATTTAACTTCGGGTATAAGGATAATTTGACGAGGATACTCGCACTTTATATTTATGACTGATGGACTGTTATGGACAAAAACCAGACGGACATATTAAATAATCCAGGACAAAGGACAATTAACCCATGAGCATAAAACTAAAATCAACACGTCAAACATCATGATTACGGAAGTTTAAATAAGCATAATTATTTTATTTCATATTTAATTTCCTTTATTTTATATTTAATTGCACTTCTAATTATCGCACTTTTATTTATTGTCATTGTATTTAATTGCACTTTTAATTATCGTACTTTTTAATTATCACAATTTTATTTTATCGCACTTTTATTTATCGCAATTTCATTATTGTTATTTACTTTACGCTTTAAATTAAGTTATATTTATTTTTATTATTTTACATCAGGTTTTAACTGCGACTAAAGTTTTTAAAATCGACAAACCGGTCATTAAACGGTAAAAACCCCCCTTTATAATAATAATATTACTTATATATATATTTGTATTGTTTAAAGATTTTTTTTCCCTGTGGAACGAACCGGACTTACTAAAAACTACACTACTGTACGATTAGGTACACTGCCTATAAGTATTGTAGCAAGGTTTAAGTATATCCATTCAATAAATAAATAAATATCTTGTGTAAAATTGTATCGTATTTAATAGTATTTCCTAGTAAAATTTAAGCTATTTTATATACACCTCGCATAACATCAGTAACATATGTATTATTATAATTATGATCATTATTATTATCAATATGACTATCATATTAGTATTGTTATTATTAAAAAGTGTTATCATTATTATCATTTTTGTTAAAATTATTATTTTACTCTTATTAAAACTAACATTATTATTATTATCAGTATTATCTATATTTTTATTAATAAAATAATTATGATTACTAAAATAAAAATTTTAACGATGTTATTAAGGTTATAAGTATAAAAATAAAGATCTTATATGTATAAATATACTTAGTACACCTAAGTTAACTATATTACCATATATATATATATATATATATATATATATATATATATATATATATATATATATATATATATATATATATATATATATATATATATATATAATGAAAATATAAATAAATAATGAAACTTATAAATTATTATATATATATATATATATATATATATATATATATATAAATAACATCACTAATAATAATATATATATATTTATCCGAATACAAGAATAAGTTTTAATACATATATGAATGATATAGGTACGTGAATCCGAGGCCAAACCTACATTGTTCAATGTTGACATATGTATTTTTACTAAAAAATACATTATTGTGAGTTTCATTACTCCCTTTTTAAATGCTTTTGCAATATATATTTTTGGGCTGAGAATACATGCGTTACTTTTATAAATTTTTGACGAAATAGACACAAGTACTTGAAACTACATTGTATGGTTGGATTACTATACCGAATATCGCCCCTTCAAGTCTGGTAGCCTAAGAATTAGGGAAAATGGCCCCTAATTGACGCGAATCCTAAAGATAGATCTATTGGGCCTAACAACCCCCATTCAAGTTATGAACGGCTTTAGTACTTCGATTTATATGGTGATCGCGATTGCCAATTTATGACATACTTGCGAGTATGCGGGGAATATTCTATATGCATTATGTTAATGTCGGTTACCAGGTGTTCATCATACGAATGGATTTTATACACTTGCGAGTGTGATGATATTTATGAAAATATGAAATCTTGTGGTCTATTAAAATGATGGAAATGAATGTTTATGATAAACTAATAAACTCACCAACCTTTTTGGTTGACACTTGAAAGCATGTTTATTCTCAGGTATGAAAGAAATCTTCCGCTGTGCATTTGCTCATTTAGAAATATTATTTGGAGTCATTCATGACATATTTCAAAAGACGTTGCATTCGAGTCGTTGAGTTCAACAAGACTACTATTAAGTCAATTATAGTTTGAGATATATTGTGAAAGGGTATGCATGCCTGTCAACTTTCGTTATAATGAAAGTTTGTCTTTTAAAACGAATGCAATGTTTGTAAAATGTATCATATAGAGGTCAAATACCTCGCGATGTAACCAAATGTAATGACTTCGTCCAGATGGATTAGGACGGGGTATGACATCATTTAGTCTAAGGTTTATAACGCCTTATGAAATTTCCCGTTCATATTGATTATAAACATTTCATATTAATTGATTTCGTTGCGAGGTTTTGACCTCTATATGAGACGTTTTTCAAAGGCTCCATTCGTTTTTAAAATAAACCATAAGCTTTATTTTATCGACAAAGGTTTAAAGGACATAACCTAGGTTATCAAGTAATGATAATCTAAAATATCACGCTTACACATGACCATTACATAATGGTTTACAATAAATATTATGTTACAACAAAGAAAACTTTTGAATGCAGTTTTTAGACAATATCATACAAGCATGGACTCCAAATCTTGTCCTTAATTTAGTATGCAACAGCGGAAGCTCTTAACAATCACCTGAGAATAAACATGCTTAAAACGTCAACAAAAAATGTTGGTGAGTTATAGGTTTAACCTATATATTTATCAAATTGTAATAATAGACCACAAGATTTCATTTCTCATAAATACACATCTCGTATCAGGCATTTCGCAAACTGCATAGAGATAAAAATCATTCATATGGTGAACACCTGGTAACCGACCTTAACAAGATGCATATAGAATATCCCCTATCATTCCGGGACTCCCTTCGGACATGATAAATTCGAAGTACTAAAGCATCCGGTATTTTGGATGGGGCTTGTTGGGCCCAATAGATCTATCTTTAGGATTCGTGTCAATTAGGGTGTCTGTTCCTTAATTCTTAGATTACCAGACTAAAAAGGGGCATATTCAGTTTAATAATTCAACCATTGAATGTAGTTTCACGTACTTGTGTATATTTTGTAAAACATTTATAAAACTGCATGTATTCTCATCCCAAAAATATTAGATTTAAAAAGTGGGACTATAACTCACTTTCACAGATTTTTCCTTCGTTGGAAATAAGACTTGGCCACTGGTCGATTCACGAACCTATAAAAAATGTGTACATATATATCAAAGTATGATTGAAATATATTCACAACATTTTTTTATTACGTTTTTATGATTTAAGTTTGTTAAGTTAGCAGTCCTCGTTAGTAACCTATAACTAGTTGTCTACAGTTAGATGTACAGAAATAAATCAATATATATTATCTTGAATCAATCCACGACTCAGTGTATACACATCTGAGGCTAGATCACAACTCAAAGTATATATATTTTTGGAATCAACCTCAACCCTGTATAGCGAACTCGAACATTACATCATATAAAGTGTCTATGGTTGTTCCAAATAATATATATAGATGGGTCGATATGATATGTCAAAACATTGTATACGTGTCTATGGTATCCCAAGATTACATAATATATATTAGAATACATGTATAATACAATATAAGTTAGCTAGGATATGATTAGTGTAGATTTGTTATAAAATTTTCGTAGCTACAACAAGTAAAATCTTCCAATTTTGTTTTACCCATAACTTCTTCGTTTTAAATCCGTTTTGAGTGATTCAAGTTGCTATGGTTTCATAATGAACTGTAATTTATGAAACTAAACAGAAAAAGTATAAGTTTATAGTTCGAAATACAGGTTACCAGTCATTTACTAAAGAGGTAGTCATTTCCGTCGAAAGAACGACATCTTGATGACCATTTTGAAAAACATACTTTCACTTTGTGTTTAATCATGATTTTTGGATATAGTATCATGTTCACATGTAATTTCATTTTTATAGAAAACAAACTTCCAATTCAAAGATTAAGATAATTGTTATTTTTCTAACCCAAAACAGCCCCCGGTTTCACTACGACGGCGTATGTCCGGTTTTACGGTGTTTTTCGTGTTTGCAGGTTTTAAATCATTATGTTAGCATATCATATAGATATAGAACATGTGTTTAGTTGATTTTAAAAGTTAAGTTAGAAGGATTAACTTTGTTTGCGAACAAGTTTAGAATTAACTAAACTATGTTCTAGTGATTACAAGTTTAAATCTTCGAATATGATATTTATATATATATGAATCGAATGATGTTATGAACATCATTACTACCGTAAGTGTAGTAGGTAAATCTACTGAAAATGATGAAAAATAACTTGAGCTTCAAAGGATCTTCGATGGCTTGGAAGTTCTTGAAGTAGAATCATGACACGAAAACAAGTTCAAGTAAGATTACTACTTGAATTAAGATAGTTATGTTTATAGAAATTGAACCAACGCTTGAATATGATTCTTACCTTTGATTTAGAATGAAAACCTACTGAGATTAACAAAATTTTCTTGATCTTGGATGATTACTTGGAATGGATTTGAAAGCTTGGAAGTAATCTAGCAAGTTTGAAAGATTTATTGAAGTGTTCTTGAATGGTTGTTTTTATGATAATTAAATCTTGTAATTGAAGATAAAACATGGTGAAAATGCTTGGAGATGATCAAGTATGATGTTAGGAGTATTTTGAGAGAGAATTTGGAGTGTAAGTATGAGAAAATGGAATGGAAAAATGAGGTGAAATCATAAAAACGTTTTTACTCATTATAAAGAAAGAAAAGATTCTTAAGTTTGTTTTCTTGCTAAATAATTCATGCTAGTTGACAAATGGTTAGTTCCACATGCTCCTTAATCATTTAAGGCTGCTAAGAAGCAGATTTTTATGTGTATATACCAATAGTGTATACATCTAGGAGCTGGGTATTGTACGAGTACGAATACGGTTGCATATGAGTAGAATTGTTGAAGAAAATGAATGAGGATGTAACTGTAAGCATTTTTGTTAAGTAGAAGTACTTTGATATGTGTCTTGAAGTCTTTCAAAAGTGTACTAATACATCTAAATACACTACATGTATATACATTTTAACTGAGTCGTTAAGTCATCGTTAGTCGTTACATGTAAGTGTTGTTTTGAAACCTTTAAGTTAACGATCTTGTTAAATGTAATTAATTCATTGTTATTATACTTAAATGAGATGTTAAATTGTTATGTTAACATGATAACATGGTGTATGAATATATCTTAACATCATATATATATATGTTAAAATACTATTACAACGATAATCGTTACATATATATATTGTTTCGAAATCCTTAAGTTAGTAGTATTATCTTACTTGTATAGTTCTTTGTTAATACACTCAATGATATACTTAATTATCATTTTATCATGTTAAATATAGTATATCAATATCTTAATACAATACATATGTATTTAGTAAGACGTTGTTATAACGATAATCGTTATGTATATCGTTTCGAGCTTCATAATTCAATATTCTCATTTTTTATGTATATCACACATTGTTAATATACTTAGTGAGATACTTACTTATCATAATCTCATGTTAACCATATATATGTCCATATATATATATATATATATATATATATATATATATATATATATATATATATATATATATATATATATATATATATATATATATATATATTATCATGTTGTTTTTACAAGTTTTAACGTCCATGAATTGCCGGTCAACTTGGGTGGTCAATTGTCTACAAGAAACTCATTTCAAATAATCAAGTCTTAACAAGTTTGATTGCTTAACATGTTGGAAACAATTAATCATGCAAATATAGTTTTCATTTAATATATAATCATGGAATAATCATGGAAAAGTTCGGGTCACTACAGTACCTACCCGTTAAATAAATTTCGTCCCGAAATTTCAAGCTGTTGGAAGTGTTGACGCATCTTCTGGAAATAGGTGCGGGTTTTTCTTCTTCATCTGATCTTCATGTTCCCAAGTGAACTCGGGTCCTCTACGAGCATTCCATTGAACCTTAACAATTGGTGTTTTATTTTACTTAAGTCTTTTAACCTCACAATCCATTATTTCGACGGGTTCTTCGATGAATTGAAGCTTTTCATTGATTTAAATTTCGTCTAACGGAATAGTGAGATCTTCTTTAACAAAACATTTCTTCAGATTTGAGACATGAAAGGTATTATGTACCCCGGCGAGTTGTGGTGGTAAGTCAAGTCGGTAAGCTACTGGTCCAACACGATCTATAATCTTGAATGGCCCAATGTACCTTGGATTTAGTTTCCCACGTTTACCAAATCGAACAACGCCTTTCCAAGGTGAAACCTTAAGCATGACCATCTCCCCAATTTCAAATTCTATATCTTTTCTTTTAATGTCCGCGTAACTCTTTTGTCGACTTCGGGCGGTTTTCAACCGTTGTTGAATCTGGATGATCTTCTCGGCAGTTTCTTGAATTATCTCCAGACCCGTAATTTGTCTATCCCCAACTTTACTCCAACAAATTGGAGACCTGCACTTTCTACCATAAAGTGCCTCAAACGGTGCCATCTCGATACTTGAGTGATAACTGTTGTTGTAGGAAAATTCTGCTAACGGTAGGTGTCGATCCCAGCTGTTTCCAAAGTCAATAACACATACTCGTAGCATGTCTTCAAGAGTTTGTATAGTCCTCTCACTTTACCCATCGGTTTGTGGATGATAGGCAGTACTCATGTCTAGACGAGTTCCTAATGCTTGCTGTAATGTCTGCCAAAACCTTGAAACAAATCTGCCATCCCTATCAGAGATAATAGAGATTGGTATTTCATGTCTGGAGACAAATTCTTTCAAGTATAATCGCGCCAACTTCTCCATTTTGTCATCTTCTCTCATTGGCAGAAAATGTGCTGATTTGGTGAGACGATCGACTATTACCCAAATAGTATCATAACCACTTGCAGTCCTTGTCAATTTAGTAATGAAATCCAGGGTAATGTTTTCCCATTTCCATTTCGGGATTTTAGGTTGTTGAAGTAGTCCTGATGGTTTCTGATGTTCAGCTTTGACCTTAGAACACATCAAACATTCTCCTACATATCTCGCAATATCGGCTTTCATACCCGGCCACTAAAAATGTTTCTTGAGATCCTTGTACATTTTTCCCGATCCGGGATGTATTGAGTATCTGGTTTTATGTGCTTCCCCAAGTACCATTTCTCTCACATCTCCAAACTTTGGTACCCAAATTCTTTCGGCTCTATATCGGGTTCCGTCTTCTCGAATATTAAGGTGTTTCTATGATCCTTTGGGTATTTCATTCTTCAAATTCCCTTCTTTTACAACACCCTGTTATGCCTCCTTTATTTAAGTAGTAAGGTTAGTGCGAATAATTATATTCATAGCTTTTACCCGTATAGGTTCTCTGTCCTTTCTACTCAAAGCGTCGGCTACCACATTCGCCTTCCCCGGATGGTAACGAATCTCGAAATCGTAATCATTCAATAACTCAATCCACCTACGCTGCCTCATGTTCAGTTGTTTCTAATTAAATATATGTTGAAGACTTTTGTGGTCGGTATATATAATACTTTTGACCCCATATAAGTAGTGCCTCTAAGTCTTTAATGCAAAAACAACAGCACCTAATTCCAAATCGTGAGTCATATAATTTTGCTCGTGAATCTTCAATTGTCTGGATGCATATGCAATTACCTTCATTCGTTGCATTAATACACAACCGAGACCTTGCTTTGAGGCGTCGCAATATATTCCAAAATCATCATTCCCTTCAGGCAATGACAATATAGGTGCCGTAGTTAACTTTTTTCCAACAATTGAAACACTTTTTCTTGTTCATCCTTCCATTCAAATTTCTTCCCTTTATGCGTTAATGCAGTCAAGGTGATGTGTGAGCGAAGGGGTACGAAATACTATTATTTACAGATGGGATATACCTAAACCTTGCTACAACACAATAGGCGGTGTACCTAATCGTAGAGTAGTATAGTTTTTAGTAAGTCCGGTTCGTTCCACAGGGAGACGACTTATTTTACACTATATTTTTAAACAATTATATTTGTACAAAATATATTATATATAGTAATAATATATAAAAGGGGGTTTACCGTTTAATGACCGGTTTGTCGATTTTAAAACTTAAGCGTAAATATAAATGATAATAATTAAAGTGCGTAAAATAAATAACAATATAATAATTATGCTTATTTAAACTTCCGTAACCATGATGTTTGACGTTTTGATTATTTATTACCCTTGGTTAATTGTCCTTTGTCCTGCATGTATTTGAAACCTATCTGGTTTTTGTCCATAATAGTTCATCGGTCATAATTATAAAATGCTCGGCAAATTTAACCTTATACCCGAAGTCAAATATTTCAACTAATTGGGGATTCGAACTGTAACAAGGTCTTAATACTTTGTTTAATGAATACACCGGGTTATCGACTGTGTGTAAACCAAGGTTTTAATATTTTGTTAACAATTACACCAATTACCCTTGAATGTAATCCACCCCTGTTTTAATGAGTCCATTGACTATTAATCCATCCCCGTGTCTGGTCAAATGAACAATAATTTGTATTTATAAATATCCCGCCCATCGTATCCGATTAAGCGTATGTGGTTATATATAGATACGTCAAATTGTAACCTTTATATTAAATTAACGAGGTATCGTTAATTTAATATAAAGCCCATTAATAGCCCATAGTCTAATTTCCACAAGTGTCGTTCTTTTGTCCAAACCCCAATTATGGTCCAAAGCCCAATTACCCCATCTTAATATTTAGCCTAACATCACGATTACTTCGGCTCAAATAAGCATAATAATAACTTAAGTACGAGACATTAATTTAAAAAGGAGAACATAGCTTACATTGATTATTTATCGCGTAGTGTTACATGGACAGAGCTTCGATTTCAAAACCTGTAAAATGACATTTACATAACCCAAACTAATCTAATATAAAACTAACATATACTATATATATATATATATATATATATATATATATATATATATATATATATATATATATATATATATAGACAGAGAGATAGATTGATGGTGTCTAAAATACATCAAATTCGCTTACTTTTATAGGAATGTGGCCAGCCTTTTTGGCTCATGCGATCGCATGAGATTATCTCATGGTGGCTATGCGATCGCATGGCCTGGTTTTCCAGCTCAGGATCGTTTGTCTCATAGCTTGTCAACATGATTTAATATATATATATATATATATATATATATATATATATATATATATATATATATATATATATATATATATATATATATATATATATATATATATATATATATATATAATATATATATAAATAATTTATATAATTATTTATATATTATATTTTATTCTTGTGCATAGTAGACTTGTAATTTTAGGTCCGTTGCGTTGTGCGTTGATAGTTGGCTCAGGTCCCGGTTCTGGATTTTCGAACGTCCTTTCGTACTTTTTAATATCTTGTGCATAGTAGACTTGCACTTTTCAGGCTTTAGTGGCACTTTTTCTTCAATTATTTAATCTTCGTGCTTTTCGTTTCGTAACTTGTACTCTTATCAATTTTAGACGTTTCTCATCATTAAATTGAACCACTTGAATTGTATCTTGTACATTTGAGCTTTTTGGACGTTTTTGTCTTCGAATCTTCATTTTCGCCTTTTGTCTTTGCACTTATTTATTATAAACGAATATCACTTGGAAATAGAACAATTGCAACTGAAAACTTTACATATCGGAAGGATATTGATACTAAATATATGTTCATTTGGAGCACTATCAAATATCCCCACACTTGAACGTTGCTTGTCCTCAAGTAATACAGAACTTGAAATTAAATCACACGAATCACTTCTTTATTCTTCACACTTTATACATCAGTGATTTTGATACGGCGGTATAGACAATGATAGTAACGGTGTGGTTTACAGTCCCACATGACTTATAAAATTTAGGTCCTTAAGGAAATGGGATCTTTATGAAAACATTTGATCTTTTGAAAATTCATTCTAGCTTTTACCCTAGATAAGTTTTCCGGAATAACCCTTCATCGGTGTTTGCAAATTGTTTTTGTGGGTTTTGTGGGTTTCAGATTTGAAAATTTTAGCTCAAAACTTGCGGTTTTGTGTCACCCACTTACTAATCTTGTATTAGGAAAGCAACACGTCCAGTATACTTGCTCCGTATATTAACTTTCAGTAAACTACCGTCCGGTTGTAAAGGAAAGCGTTGAACAAGCAACTGTTAAGGCGATGTCTAATGACATTCAGATGTTCATGGTCTACAACGTGTCGGATACAATTACTATCCTTTGTAGGAGCAATAGTAAAGATCACCCTATAGTTTTTCATTCTGGCACAAGGTCGTGTCTTCGACCATGCTATGAAACCACCGTTCTTACGGTTGACACCCGATTTGGTTCAGATGACCTAATGAATTCCAGGTGAATTCCTAGGATTTTACGTTCAATGGTAATGAACGCATTGAAAATGGGTTTTCAGAAAACAAATCGGTTTTAATTTGCTCAAAATATTTTCTCGTTCAAGCTCGAGTTTAGATATCATCGAATTCCATGAGTTTGTAATTCTCAATCTTTAAAGTCAATCTCAAGGATTGAGTAATATCAGTCTTAAAGGCTGATTTTTTTTCTTTAAGGAGATTATCCTTTCTGGGGGTCTGATTCATTAGTCTTATCAAGCTAATTTGCACGGTGCCCTCCCCATTTTACGAGACAGATCCTCTCATGGTTAGGATAAGTCTGACCACTTGGCGACCCTGTTTGATGCTGAGGTCCGTGGATTTCCTGCTGATTTTAGAGATGACTTTTCTATATTTTTCGTCAACCTACAGCTGGTCTGGACGATAACTTCTTGACCTAAATCAAGAAGCGCGTGTCTTTTTCGAAAGACTTTACTTCCTTTTAATGATGGAATTGATTCATCGTGTAGATCCATCTTTTCTTTTATCTTTATTATAATATTGCGGGTAAAACAGTCAATTTAGTCCAAAACAAAACCACCTGCAATAACTTTACAGAAACATGTGATAGATAGTTTTTTTAAATTGAATAACTTGGTACATTCTCCCCACACTTAGTTTCTTTCTTTGCCTATTTATTCTCCTTTATTCCATTTTAAATGAATTCAAGTGTTTTAGGGTGTTTCTCAATTTATGTCCTTTCCGAGGTAACGGTAATTTCGGTATTAACACCTAGTTTTCATCGTTCATAAATATGTATAAACATGATTTTGAATTCATTTATTTTAAAATTTTTAAAATTTTCACAAAATTTGGCAAATAAACCAAGTGCAAACTCGAGAGAATTTATAACCCTTCCCCACACTTGCGATCATGCAATGCCCTCATTTGCATGAAATCAGACTATAATTATAAATTCACGAGGGTGATAAGTGTAGAAAAGTGATTAAAAATACCCAGTTTGTAATTACAAAGCTCGTCGAATGATAGATGGCGCGCCTCATCGTTCATTCCTTCTTGTTTTATCACACATGTTTTTCTTCAAAAACGGTTGCTTTTCTGAACTGTTTTATAATCTTTGAAAATGCGTCTTTTACCCTTACTTATTATGCATGTTTATTAACGAGTTATGCACTAACCCGAACCCCGAATTTAAGACGACATGTGAAGTCGGTAGAATAAATTCCACGAATTAAAATAGTGAGCCAGTTATTTACATCTCGGGTGGTATAAAATATATCAATGGGTTTAAAGTTTAGACCTACCTGATCGTCACTACTTAATACTTTTTTAAGTGTAGCTTTTAGTAAATGGATATGTCTCTTTTCTGGTTCTTGGTCAAATGGATCGATATACACCGACATACATATTTCTATAGGGTGGACAATTCCTAACATTTCCTTTCGTTCATTCTCGGGATCAAGGTTTTCACCTCTATTACCCAATTGGGTGAAATTCGAGGTGTCAATATCTATTACAGCTTGTAGTTCATCTTTGGTAGATGACTCGTCTATTGAGAATATTGGGTTGGAAGGTTGTGGAATGGTGAATTTCGGGATCGAAGCAAATTCTTCTTCATTAATGGTACTTATCGGTCCCACCATTTTGGTCTCGGGGGTAAAATTTTCAACGTTATCATTTTCCCAAGAGTACCAATTTGTCACCCTTACTTCTTCTTCATCCATTGATGGATCGATGATTTCGTCGGTAGAGGCTAATGTGTCGATATGTTGTGAAATTGGTAAAGCTGAATAAAAAGTATCATCGAGATAGTTGGTGATTTTGGAGCTCTCGAATTCATCAAAATTCGATGATATGAGATTTTCTTGCACACGACTCCTCAGATCAACAGGTGTGTAATCTGATAGAGTTTTAGCTTGCCGATTTACAAACTCTCTCATTTGTTCATTTTGAGCATCAAGTTCTTCGAGTTTGATTTTCATATAATCTAAAGAATTTGTAGGCACATAATTTTCCTCGTCTTCTGGTTGTTGAGTTTGGATATATTCTTAGGAATAATCCCAATTAGAATTGTATTCCTCATAATCATTCCATTCAGATTCCATGGGTGAATAATTTTCCATAGGAACGCAATAATAACATTCCCATGTTGAGTGATAATCTCCACAGATTTCAAAACCAGTTATTGTTTCGTCATTTGTGATCCAAGATTGACCGAACGAATTGTCATCAACACCCGTTTGAGAGTATTGATTAAATTGATTTCGGATGTCATAAAGATTTTCCAAAATATTCTCGAGATTTTCCATAATGCGCTTATTACCAAATTTTAGCTACAATGTGGTGCATTTACTAATTATCCTATTAGTTATAAAACTAAAAATTATATAAGTTATCAAATTAATAGACTTTTCTGATTTTGCCCACGTTTCGAATAGCCAATAGATGCAGCAGGTAGCCAGGACCCTTTAAATCGGAAGCCCACAACTTGCCACTAACAAATCCAACTATTACTACGAACCAGAAAATTTGGATGTCTATCAATTTAACCGCTTAAAATAATTTTCGTTTGGAATTTTAGAGAAGAAATAAAAAATCTATATCCTAAAAACTAGCGTGTCGAGAAATAAGAAAGAAAAAGATTACGCGTCGAAAAATGTCGAAAAATAAAAATAAGAAAGTAGCGCGTCGTAACTTAAAAGGTACTAAAATTTATAAACAGCGTCGCAAAATTCTAAAGCACCTAAATCTTAATCTAAAGAAAAGGCACTTAAGGGATTTTACGGCAAAGCCTAAAAATCTAGAAATATAAAATAAGCTACGGCAAAATACTAGTCTTAAAAGTAATTACGAATGATAAAAATATAAATATTACGAATAAATGATAAAAATACAAATTCTAATTAAAATGATAAAAATACAAATTTTATAAAAATATTATTTTTATATTATATATTTTATAAAAGTATTAATTTTTTTATAATTATAAAACTAATTAAAACTTAAATTACAAATTAAATTAAAACTAAAACTAAATATTAAAATAAATAACCCTAAATAATAATAATAATAAATAATACCCCGTAATAAATGCTGAATAAGGGTTTCTGGCGTGTCAGATCAGGCCATGCGACCGCATGCTTTTAAGGCACCCGGCTCATGCGACCGCATGGGCCTGGGTTTCAGGTTTTTATTTTTTTTATATTTTATATTGTTTTTTTAAAAATTATATATAAATATATTTACACAAATATATATTAAAAATATAGCGTTTCACCGAGTCCCCGGCAGCGGCGCCAAAAACTTGATCTGTGAGCGAAGAGGTACGAAATACTATTATTTTTAATATGAAATACGTTACAAATTACAAAAGTTTTATATATTTATTTACAGATGGGATATACCTAAACCTTGCTACAACACAATAGGCAGTGTACCTAATCGTAGAGTAGTATAGTTTTTAGTAAGTCCGGTTCATTCCACAGGGAGACGACTTATTTTACACTATATTTTTAAACAATTATATTTGTACAAAATATATTATATATAGTAATAATATATAAAAGGCGGTTTACCGTTTAATGACCGGTTTGTCGATTTTAAAACTTAAGCGTAAATATAAATGATAATAATTAAAGTGCGTAAAATAAATAACAATATAATAATTATATTTATTTAAACTTCCGTAACCATGATGTTTGGCGTTTTGATTATTTATTACCCTGGGTTAATTGTCCTTTGTCCTGGATGTATTTGAAACCTATCTGGTTTTTGTCCATAATAGTTCATCGGTCATAATTATAAAATGATCGGCAAATTTAACCTTATACCCGAAGTAAAATATTCCAACTAATTGGGGATTCGAACTATAACAAGGTCTTAATACTTTGTTTAATGAATACACACCAGGTTATCGACTGTGTGTAAACCAAGGTTTTAATATTTTGTTAACAATTACACCAATTACCCTTGAATGTAATCCACCCCTGTTTTAATGAGTCCATTGACTATTAATCCATCCCCGTGTCCGGTCAAATGAACAATAATTTGTATTTATAAATATCCCACCCATCGTATCTGATTAATCGTATGTGGTTATATATAGATACGTCAAATTGTAACCTTTATATTAAATTAACGAGGTATCGTTAATTTAATATAAAGCCCATTAATAGCCCATAGTCTAATTTCCACAAGTGTCGTTCTTTTGTCCAAGCCCCAATATGGTCCAAAGCCCAATTACCCCATCTTAATATTTAGCCTAACATCACGATTACTTCGGCTCAAATAAGCATAATAATAACTTAAGTACGAGACATTAATTTAAAAAGGAGAACATAGCTTACATTGATTATTTATCGCGTAGTGTTACATGGACAGAGCTTCGATTTCAAAACCTGTAAAATAACATTTACATAACCCAAACTAATCTAATATAAAACTAACCTATACTATATATATATATATATATATATATATATATATATATATATATATATATATATATATATATATATATATATATATATATATATATATATATCATATATTATAGACAGAGAGATAGATTGATGGTGTCTAAAATACATCGAATTCGCTGGCTTTTATAGGAATGTGGCCAGCCTTTTTGGCTCATGCGATCGCATGAGATTATCTCATGCTGGCCATGCGATCGCATGGCCTGGTTTTCCAGCTCAGGATCCTTTGTCTCATAGCTTGTCGACATGATTTAATATATATTTATAATATATAAATAATTTATATAATTATTTATATATTATATTTTATTCTTGTGCATAGTAGAATTGTAATTTTAGGTCCGTTGCGTCGTGCGTTGATAGTTGACTCAGGTCCCGGTTCCGGATTTTCGAACATCCTTTTGTACTATTTAATATCTTGTACTTTGCGTTTTGCTATTTGTAATTTGCACAAAAAATTATTTTCTTAACTCCCAAAATCCGCGCAAGTCTTTAACTCACTTTTAGTGGCACTTTTGAGTGCACTATGACATTAGTGGCACTTTTCAGGCTTTAGTGGCACTTTTTCTTCAATTATTTAATCTTCGTGCTTTTCGTTTCGTAACTTGTACTCTTGTCAATTTTAGATGTTTCTCATCATTAAATTGAACCACTTGAATTGTATCTTGTACATTTGAGCTTTTTGGACGTTTTTGTCTTCGAATCTTTGTTTTCGCCTTTTGTCTTTGCACTTATTTATTATAAACGAATATCACTTGGAAATAGAACAATTGTAACTGAAAACTTTACATATCGAAAGGATATTGATACTAAATATATGTTCATTTGGAGCACTATCACAAGGGTTTTGCTATTTTGGAAAAATCTTAGATGAACCTTCTGTAGTAACCAGCCAGCCCTAAAAATTGGCGTATATGCTTCGGAGTTTTCGGGGTTTCCCACTTTTCAACGGTTTCAATCTTTACCGGATCCACCTGAATACCTTCTTTGTTCACTATGTGGCTGAGGAATTGAACTTCTTCTAACCAAAATGCACACTTTGAAAACTTAGCGTACAATTTTTCCTTCCTCAATAATTCTAACACCTTTCTCAAATGCTCACCGTGCTCTTGATCATTCTTTGAGTAAATAAGTATGTCATCGATGAAGACAATGACAAATTTGTCAAGATATGGCCCACACACTCGGTTCATGAGGTCCATGAACACAGCTGGTGCGTTAGTCAATCCAAACGGCATAACCATAAACTCATAATGACCGTAACGCGTCCTAAAAGCTGTTTTCGAAATATCATCCTCCTTTACCCGCATTTGATGATATCCAGAACGTAAATCGATCTTCGAATAAACCGACGAGCCTTGTAGTTGATCAAATAAGTCGTCGATTCTCGATAGTGGGTAGCGGTTCTTGATAGTAAGTTTGTTCAACTCTCTTTAGTCGATACACAACCTGAATGTACCATCCTTCTTTTTGACAAACAAAACAGGAGCTACCCATGGTGATGTGCTTGGTCGAATGAAACCACGCTCTAAAATTTCTTGTAATTGGCTTTGGAGTTCCTTCATTTCGCTGGGTGCGAGTCTGTATGGAGCACGAGCTATTGGTGCAGCTCCTGGTACAAGATCTATTTGAAATTCAACGGATCGGTGTGGAGGTAGTCCCGGTAATTCTTTCGGAAATATATCCAGAAATTCTTTTGCGACGGGAACATCATTGATGTTCTTTTCTTCGGTTTGTACTTTCTCGACATGTGCTAAAACAGCATAGCAACGTTTTCTTATTAGCTTTTGTGCCTTCAAATTACTAATAAGATTTAGCTTCGCGTTGCTCTTTTCTTCGTACACCATTAAGGGTTTTCCTTTTTCCCGTACAATGCGAATTGTATTTTTGTAACATACGATCTCTGCTCTCTCCTTTTTTAACCAGTCCATGCCAATTATCACATCAAAACTTTCTAACTCTACTGGTATCAAATCAATCTTAAATGTTTCGCTAACCAGTTTAATTTCTCGATTCCGACATATATTATCTGCTGTAATTAATTTACCGTTTGCTAATTCGAGTAAAAATTTATTATCCAAAGGCGTCAGTGGACAACTTAATTTAGCACAAAAATCTCTACTCATATAGCTTCTATTCGCACCCGAATCAAATAAAATATAGGCAGATGTATTGTCAATAAGAAACGTACCCGTAACAAGCTCCGGGTCTTCCTGCGCTTCTGCCGCATTAATATTGAAAACTCTTCCGAAGCCTTGTCCATTAGTATTCCCTTGGTTTGGGCAATTTCTAATAATGTGGCCCGGTTTTCCACATTTATAACAAACTACGTTGGCATTATTTGTTCTGACATTATTTGTTTCTTTATTTTTGTTGTTCTTTGGTCCGTAAACCTCACATTTTGTCGCGCCATGACCACTTCTCTTACACTTGGTGCAAAATGTTGTGCAGAACACATTCGGATGGTACTCTGCACACCTGAAGCATGGTTGTTTCCGTTGTTTGTTGTTATTGAAATGGTTGTTGTTGCGATTGTTATTATTGTTGGGACGGTGGTTGTAAGGGTTATTGTTGTTGAGATGGTTTTTGTTGCGGTTGTTGTTGTGAAATTTGGTGCGATTGAAGTGGTGATTGCTGTGTTGATTGTTAAAATTGTGACCCTTGTCACTGGTTTCTTCCCACTTTCTCTTGACTTGTTTCATGTTGGCTTCTTCGGCCGCCTGCTCTTTAATTCTTTCTTCAATCTGATTTATGAGTTTATGAGCCATTCGACTCGCCTTTTGTATGGAGGCGGGCTCGTGTGAACTTATATCTTCTTGGATCCTTTCTGGTAACCCTTTTACAAATGCGTCGATTTTCTCCTCTTCATCTTCGAACGCTCTTGGGCACAATAAGCACAACTCCGTGAATCATCGATCGTATGTGGTAATATCGAATCCTTGTGTTCGTAATCCTTTAAGCTCTACTTTGAGCTTATTGACCTCGTTTCTGGGACGATACTGCTCAGTCATCAGATGTTTGAATGCTGACCACGGTAGTGCGTATGCAGCATCTTGTCCCACTTGCTCTAGGTAGGTATTTCACCATGTTAACGCGGTACATGTGAAGGTATGCGTAGCATACTTTACTTTGTCTTCTTCAGTACACTTACTTATGGCAAACACCGATTTAACCTTTTCGGTCCACCGTTTCAATCCGATTGGACCCTCGGTTCCATCGAATTCCTAAGGTTTACAGGCAATGAATTCTTTGTAGGAGCATCCTATACGATTTCTTGTGGCATTATTTGCATTGCTAGATTCAGAGTTATTGTTATTGTTTTGCATTGCATCCTGTACTGCGGCTATGTTTCTTGCAAGGAAAACACGGAAGTCTTCCTCGCTCATGTTCAAATTCTGACGAGTCGTCGGTGCCATTTCCTTCAAAAATAGCCCAAAAGAATTAAGTTAATCATATAGAATATTAAGAGTAGTCAATAGTATTTCGTAGCATAGTATGAACTCATTTATAAAAGATTTTTATTCATATTAGTGTTTTATAGTTTTAATTCGGGTAGTACCTACCCGTTAAGTTCATACTTAGTAGCTAATATACAATTCAACTACTACAATTCTATATGAAAAACTGATTATAATAATATTGTGCGTTCAAACTTTTATACAATATTTTACAAACTTACAATACCGCTATTATACATATAGCATGAAATATAGCACACAATAACTTTGATACAAAATAGTTGTGACAACAATCCCAGTTAATGCGCAAGTCGTTCAGCAAAGGCAATAAAACACGTAATTCATAAGTCCAGAAACAAGTCATGCATTCTAGTTTTACTAAAACTACTTCCCATCCTTGGTCTTGTGGAACATAACCGTTGTGGCCGTTGACAAGACATCATGTTGTAACATTGTCAAAGGGACGAGGGTTTCGTAATGTCCAACAGCCTCGTAATAATCTAAAAACCTTGTTTCTCACCCCAACTACTGAATCCGTCACTTATGGGAAGGTTTTATTTAAAAGTTGTAATCCGATGTTCTTTTTCTCACTTTGGTGAGAAGCGTACATCACTAACCCATAAGCATAACATGCTTCTTTATGTTGAATGTTAGAAGCTCTTTCTAACTCACGAAGTCCTACGTTGGGATATGTTGAGTCAAAATAGGTTCTTAACCCGTAGCGTAAAATTGCATTTGGGTTCCCCGCATTTAACGCTTTAAAGAAAACACGGCGTAACTTACGGTGTCCCCAATGTGATATACCCCATCTTTCAAATGAAAGCCTTTTATAAACTAAGGCATGCCTGGAACGTTCTTCAAATGTTCTACAAACTAATTTTGCCGTAAATAATTGTGCCGACGAATTCTTACCGACTTTAGACAAGATTTCATCAATCATGTCCCCGGGTAGGTCTTCTAAAATTTTTGGTTGTCTATCCTTAACGTCCATTGTGTTTTTATACTGTAAAACAGACGAGAATTAGATTCGTAAAAGATAATTATCAAATAATACAGGGCAATTTTTTTTTACATACAACATGAAAGTACAAGCACACTTATATTACATATATTACACCGCATGATTACAACTCTTTATTCCGACTCACTTGTTTCTTCTTCTTCGAACTTGGTTTGTTTCGCTAATTTCCTAGGGATATATGGTGCTCCCCTAATACGAGTCGTTCTTTTCACAAATGGTCTAGAAGGACCCGGTGGCTTAGATGTTCCCGGGTTATAGCTAAAACTTAAGAAATACGGGTGTTGACGGTATTTTCCATCGGGATATTTCATGTTAACATAGAGGTCATCGGGGTTGGACTCGGGTTTTATATTTTTATACCTTTTCCCTTATTACTTTCTTTTGCCTTTTCAAATTGTGTCGGGGTAATTTCTATAACATCATCGGAATCCTCATCGGGATCTGATTCATCGGAAAATTGGTAATCTTCCCAATATTTTGCTTCCTCGGCGGAAACACCATTGACCATTATTAATTTTGGTCCATTGGTTGAGGATTTTCTTTTATTTATCTGTTTTTCAGTGGTTTCTAATATTTCCTCCCCCGGAACCTCTTCTTCTTCCGGTTCCTCTTCTTCCGGTTCCTCTTCGGGAATTTGTGAATCCTCCCAATATATATTCGACTCTTCATTATTATTAGGTGAATCGATAGGATTTGTATTAGGCGTAGACATCTATCACACAATATCAAACACGTTAAGAGATTAATATATCACATAATATTTACATGTTAATAATATATAGTTTCCAACAAAAAAAATTGTTAAGCAATCGTTTTTAAAGAAAACGCGGTCGATGTCCAGACTCACTAATGCATCCTAACAAATTCGGTTAGACACACTAATGCAAATTTCTGGTTCTCTAAGACCAACGCCCGGATACCAACTGAAATGTCCTGTTCATATTGATTATAAATGTTCTATATTAATTGATTTCGTTGCGAGGTTTTGACCTCTATATGAGACATTTTTCAAAGGCTGTATTCATTTTTAAAATAAACCATAACTTTTATTTTATCGACAAAGGTTTAAAGGACATAACCTAGGTTATAAAGTAATGATAATCTAAAATATCACACTTACACACGACCATTACATAATGGTTTACAATAAATATTATGTTACAACAAAGAAAACTTTCGAATGCAGTTTTTAGACAATATCATACAAGCATGGACTCCAAATCTTGTCCTTAATTTAGTATGCAACAGCAGAAGCTCTTAACAATCACCTGAGAATAAACATGCTTAAAACGTCAACAAAAAATGTTGGTGAGTTATAGGTTTAACCTATATATTTATCAAATTGTAATAATAGACCACAAGATTTCATTTCTCATAAATACACATCTCATATCAGGCATTTCGCAAACTGCATAGAGATAAAAATCATTCATATGGTGAACACCTGGTAACCGATCTTAACAAGATGCATATAGAATATCCCCTATCATTCCGGGACTCCCTTCGGACATGATAATTTCGAAGTACTAAAGCATCCGGTACTTTGGATGGGGCTTATTGGGCCCAATAGATCTATCTTTAGGATTCACGTCAATTAGGGTGTCTGTTTCCTAATTCTTAGATTACCAGACTAAAAAGGGGCATATTCGGTTTAATAATTCAACCATAGAATGTAGTTTCACGTACTTGTGTCAATTTTGTAAAACATTTATAAAACTGCATGTATTCTCATCCCAAAAATATTAGATTTAAAAAGTGGGACTATAACTCACTTTCACAGATTTTTCCTTCGTTGAAAATAAGATTTGGCCACTGGTCGATTCATGAACCTATAACAAATGTGTACATATATATCAAAGCATGATTGAAATATATTCACAACATTTTTTTATTACGTTTTTATGATTTAAGTTTGTTAAGTTAGCAGTCCTCGTTAGTAACCTACAACTAGTTGTCCACAGTTAGATGTACAGAAATAAATCAATATATATTATCTTGAATCAATCCACGACCCAGTGTATACACGTCTCAGGCTAGATCACAACTCAAAGTATATATATTTTTGGAATCAACCTCAACCCTGTATAGCGAACTCGAACATTACAGCATATAGAGTGTCTATGATTGTTCCAAATAATATATATAGATGGGTCGATATGATATGTCAAAACATTATATACATGTCTATGGTATCCCAAGATTACATAATATATATTAGAATACATGTATAATACAATATAAGTTAGCTAGGATATGATTAGTGTAGATTTGTTATAAAATTTTCGTAGCTACAACAAGTAAAATCTTCCAATTTTGTTTTACCCATAACTTCTTCGTTTTAAATCCGTTTTGAGTGATTCAAGTTGCTATGGTTTCATAATGAACTGTAATTTATGAAACTAAACAGAAAAAGTATAAGTTTATAGTCAAAAATACAGGTTACAAGTCATTTACTAAAGAGGTAGTCATTTCCGTCGAAAGAACGACATCTTGATGACCATTTTGAAAAACATACTTTCACTTTGTGTTTAACCATGATTTTTGGATATAGTATCATGTTCATATGTAATATCATTTTTTCAGAAAACAAACTTCCAATTCAAATATTAAGATAGTTTTTATTTTTCTAACCCAAAACAGCCCTCGGTTTCACTACAACGGCGTATGTCCGATTTTACGGTGTTTTTCGTGTTTACAGGTTTTAAATCATTAAATTAGCATATCATATAGATATAGAACATGTGTTTAGTTGATTTTAAAAGTTAAATTAGAAGGATTAACTTTGTTTGCGAACAAGTTTAGAATTAACTAAACTATGTTCTAGTGGTTACAATTTTAAATCTTCGAATATGATAGTTATATATATATATCGAATGATGTTATGAACATCATTACTACCTCAAGTGTAGTAGGTAAATCTACTGGAAATGATGAAAAATAACTTGAGCTTCAAAGGATCTTCGATGGCTTGGAAGTTCTTGAAGTAGAATCATGACACGAAAACAAGTTCAAGTAAGATTACTACTTGAATTAAGATAGTTATGTTTATAAAAATTGAACTAAAGCTTGAATATGGTTCTTACCTTTAATTTAGAATGAAAACCTACTGATATTAACAAAAGTTTCTTGATCTTGGATGATTACTTGGAATGGATTTGAAAGCTTGGAAGTAATCTAGCAAGTTTGAAAGATTTATTGAAGTGTTCTTGAATGGTTGTTTTTATGATGATTAAAGCTTGTAATTGAAGATAAAAGATGGTGAAAATTCTTGGAGATGATCAAGTATGATGTTAGGAGTATTTTGAGAGAGAATTTGGAGTGTAAGTATGAGAAAATGGAATGGAAAAATGAGGTGAAATCATAAAAACGTTTTTACTCATTATAAAGAAAGAAAAGATTCTTAAGTTTGTTTTCTTGCTAAATAATTCATGCTAGTTGACAAATGGTTGGTTTCACATGTTCCTTAATCATTTAAGTCTGCTAAGGAGCAGATATTTATGTGTATATACCAATAGTGTGTACATCTAGGAGCTGGGTATTATACGAGTACGAATACGGTTGCATATGAGTAGAATTGTTGAAGAAAATGAATGAGGATGTAATTGTATGCATTTTTGTTAAGTATAAGTACTTTGATATGTGTCTTGAGGTCTTTCAAAAGTGTACTAATACATCTAAATACAGTACATGTATATACATTTTAACTGAGTCGTTAAGTCATCGTTAGTCGTTACATGTAAGTGTTGTTTTGAAACCTTTAAGTTAACGATCTTGTTAAATGTAATTAATTCATTGTTATTATACTTAAATGAGATGTTAAATTGTTATGTTAACATGATAACATGGTGTATGAATATATCTTAAAATTATATATATATATATATATATATATATATATATATATATATATATATATATATATATATATATATATATATATATATATATATATATATATATATATATATATTAAAATACTATTACAACGATAATCGTTACATATATATATTGTTTCGAAATTCTTAAGTTAGTAGTCTCATCTTACTTGTATAGTTCATTGTTAATACACTCAATGATATACTTAATTATCATTTTATCATGTTAAATATAGTATATCAATATCTTAATACAATACATATGTATTTAGTAAGAATTGTTATAACGATAATCGTTATGTATATCGTTTCGAGCTTCATAATTCAATATTCTCATTTTTTATGTTTATCACACATTGTTAAAATACTTAGTGAGATACTTACTTATCATAATCTCATGTTAACCATATATATGTCCATATATATATGTCCATATATATATATATATATATATATATATATATATATATATATATATATATATATATATATATATATATATATATATATATATATATATATATATATATCATGTCGTTTTTACAAGTTTTAACGTTCGTGAATTTTTGGTCAACTTGGGTGGTCAATTGTCTACATGAAACTCATTTCAAATAATTAAGTCTTAACAAGTTTGATTGCTTAAGATGTTGGAAACATTTAATCATGCACATATAGTTTAAATTTAATATATAATTATGGAATAATCATGGAAAAGTTCGGATCACTACACCTTAGCCGGATCTGCACTTCCGTTCTCACGAAACCAACGAGCACTACTGACTCTCATCCGGAAACATATGGATCTTTCCACCGGACGCCCGACTTATCACTCTGATTTGCAAATGATCGAGGATATTCACAGCTTTTTTGCTCTCTTAGAAAGAGATAATTTCGAAAGCACACCAGACAGACTAGTGATTTACGTAACAATTGATCACCATGCTGATCTGATTATCAAAGAGTTACGAGACGCTGTTATGGAAGAAGCAAGATGAAATAATCCGTTCTCTCATCTTGAACCAGATCGAGTCAACATTGCCACCTATGTTACAAAGCAGCTATCACGTATCTTCCACGAATCCACAGATCCTAGTTTCACATTTAAAGCTGGATGCCGGGAGATATATTCAAAGACAGTGAAAGTAATGCTCGGATCAGGATTGCTGTTCACTTCTTTTCAGCTTCGTCTATTAACTAATCTGTGCAAAGCTACAGACTCCTACTGTGGAGATCACCGTTCCAAAGACTTCGAAATTCTAAAGATACAGTTTCTGACATTGTTTGAAGACCTCCGAAATGAGCATCCCATCAGAGAAACAATCACCACCAGCACTGCTTCTATGATTGACATTCATGGGTCAACCAGCAGAGCTGTGAATCATATTCTCATCGGACTTCAAGAGTTATCAAGAGCCGAAACTGCGCACTACTTATCTTTCAGAAGATCTTCAAGAGAAGTACCGGATCTGCTACCACTATTGGTCCGACACTTTCTCAGGATTTATCCGCCAATACTCACATTCCCTCAAGAAGACCAAGATCACAACCATCAGCGAGGAATGTTTGCTTTTTAAAACATCACTACGGTCGAGCCAACGACCTTAAACAAAAGCACTTCTCAGGAGGCAACCCGTGCAATAAAGTAGAGTAGAAGAATAAAGGATGACAAATGAGCCAATAGAGACGCAAGGATTAGAAGCCAGCCGCATCTGCTAGGGGTATTTCTTTCTTTTCACTACTAGCTCAAGATTCAAACTATGCCACATCCTAGCTTATCATTAAGTGTGGGATAACACCCGATTAAAACACTAGACAAATACTCCTAAATCTTCAACTAAAACTCCTAAGTGTGGGATACACTAGGAACATTGAAGACAATGTTCGTCTAAGTGTGGGATGTTGGTATAATCTTTTTATGCTGTATTATAATAATCCATTACAAAGATTCCAAGTCCTTAAGCCAAATTTCAATTTTTTTGCAAAAGAAACCCTTTTTGAAAAAGTATTTTTGAAAACCTAAAACGTTTGTCAATAAAAGTAAGGCTTAAGTAAGGTGGAAATCTTGTTAGGTTGAACCAAATCTCTAATAGAGCATTGCATGACTAAGGCATTATCGACCTAAATTGATTATGATGAGGCACCCAAAATAAGACCAGCATTCATCTTTAATGCTTCACTATTTTCTATAGAGAGTGCTGATGTCTGTGCTCAGAATCAGAACTTGCTTTAGATCTACATCTCCAAGCAGCGAAATGTGATTCGGTTGCAATTAAAAGAGCTAGCCATTTGTCAAAAATAAGCCTTCCGCACCTTCATTACTTCTACTCCACCACATCCACATCATCTTTACTATTTACTCGAAAAATCCAGAAAACGAGATTCCTTTCGAAAACCCAATGTTATAAACCTCTCAAGTATCATGGCAAAAGGTCTTGAAAAAGTTTCTCGAGATGAAGTCTCCAAAAAAAAAAAAAAAATTGGTTCTGAAAAAAGGAGCAGAACTTAATAAGAGAAATGCCGAAGAAAACTCGACCAAAAATGATTATCAAATGAAGAAAAGTTCAAAAGTGCTTCTCAAAATACTTCAACACTCCTATCTATCCAAATAAAAGTCTGTATAAAGACTACATTCCCCTTTTATCTCACCCCTCAAAAATAACTTCACTACCACTCCAAAATTTCTTTTCCATCATTGACAAATGACCTATACAGCTGAGATTACTACCGTTCTCGCATTAACAGCAAGGATTTGAGTCTTTATCAAGCCTATGACGATGGGTGCAGCATGACTAGTTATGAGTGTATTTCTTATATCTGTAGGGAACCCTAAACACTTAAGTGATTTAAGTAACCCGTGAAAGCTAGCCTATGTCATGTAACCTCCTCGCATGCTTGCAGAGATAATTTCAATCCTAACATAGATGACTCACCTTATCTTTTCGCTCTTATAATAAAAGCAAACCGCTTAGGCTATTAAAAAAGAAACGTCGAAAAGATTCTTAAGAAAATGAGAGTTTGCTTGAGGATAAGCAAAGTCAAGTGTGAGATATTTGATATCGACTAAAAAGTCACGTTTTCACCCCGGTATTAAGGCCCAAAAACAAGAAAGATTTGAACTTTGTTGGCAAAATACCCACTTCGTTTTTTAGAATTGTAGAACAAGTAATTACGAAGACGGAGCAAAAGGAATCAAGAGAATCGGAGCTAAAGCGAAGATTCTAGAGCGAAAACGGTGAAAGACAAGAAATTAAGTTACAATGCAGTGAATCAAGGCAGACCAGGCACAAAAACGGCCTGCCATACGGCTTGCCAAACAGCTTGCTAGTATGGCAAACGGCCTGCCAAACGGTCAGGCAAACGGGATCGATAAACGGCCTGCCTAGAAAACGGCCTGCCAAATATGGCATGCCAAACGGCTTGCCAAACAGCTTACCAGCCGTTTGCAGGAAAAATTCTTGTTTATTTAAAGGGTCTTTGTCATTCATTCCAACACACACTTCAATTCACTTCTTTCTCTCTCTTGTACAATATTAATCATACTCTCAAGGCCTTCGACTCCGTGCGGGAAACCTTGTACCCGGAGAAGAACGCCGAAGATTGTATTAGGAGCGGTCTAAAGTCTTGAAGTTGTCACTTTTGTATTCAGAACTCGTTTAATCTACTGGTACTTCTATCCCTTATCTTTATATAATGTCTTCTATCATTATGTTATGTGATATTGTTGCCATGATTAACGAGTAGTTATCTTTAGTGTATGCTATGATGTAAGCAGTTATAATGCCGAAATAATATTATGGTTTGTGTACGTTGTTGAAATTCTTTCCGATTATGCTTTAAACTCAATCACTTTTCCAACTAATAGAACGTAGTTATAGGCTCTGTTATTGGGAAGTCGAGAACCCCGATTCAGAGTACACTATATGTGTCACCCCTTGGTAAGAGAAGTCTATCGGATACAACGTAAGATCGACTGAGGCACACCGGTTGTAGTAAGTCTATCAAGCTTTCGATTCTGACTGAGGACTCTTTCGTAGTGAAACATCTGACTAGACCCTTAGTACATTGTCGGTCCCAGACCATGCTAGTGTAGTCACCAATCATATAAACTTCGTACATGTACGCTGAAGCACAGCGGTTGTTGTAAGTTGTACCTCTGCTAAGTAAGGCCATGGAACGCGGTTAGTGTTGACCAGTACACTGCCCCATAATGCGGTCTCAAGCATTTCACCCCACTTGAGGGATTCTTAGTTAATTAAGGAACTGTTTGTTTAGACACATAAAGGATTGGACCGTTAGGATAATCGAACGTGTTCATGGAAGTTAGCTTGACTTGGATATGGTGTTCTTAATGGTTGAACTCTTTTTAAGGGCCTAACTATATTTTAAAAACAATTATTAACGAAAGCATTGAAACACATCACGTCTCTCGGATATGGTAAACCATGAATTCTATTATGCTTAAGAAAGTTTAGACCATTATGGAATGTTAATACGTCACCCAACCGAGTCGCTCAATTGGATGAGCCGTCTGAACGTGTATGCCTGTAGTCAGACTGCACGGGCGTCGGGGGTAAGGTGAAATGTCCCGTTCATATTGATTATAAACGTTCCATATTAATTGATTTCATTGCCAGGTTTTGACCTCTATATGAGACGTTTTTCAAAGACTGCATTCATTTTTAAAACAACCATAACCTTTATTTTATCAATAACGGTTTTAAAAACATTACGTAGATTATCAAATAATGATAATCTAAAATATCCTGTTTACACACGACCATTACATAATGGTTTACAATAGAAATATATTACATCGACATATGTTTCTTGAATGCAGTTTTTACACAATATCATACAAACATGGACTCCAAATCTTGTCCTTATTTTAGTATGCAACAACGGAAGCTCTTAGTATTCACCTGAGAATAAACATGCTTTAAACATCAACAAAAATGTTGGTGAGTTATAGGTTTAACCTATATATATCAAATCGTAACAATAGACCACAAGATTTCATATTTCAATACACATCCCATACATAGAGATAAAAATCATTCATATGGTGAACACCTGGTAACCGACATTAACAAGATGTATATATAAGAATATCCCCATCATTCCGGGACACCCTTCAGATATGATATAAATTTCGAAGTACTAAAGCATCCGGTACTTTGGATGGGGTTTGTTGGGCCCAATAGATCTATCTTTAGGATTCGCGTCAATTAGGGTGTCTGTTCCCTAATTCTTAGATTACCAGACTTTATAAAATGGGCATATTCGATTTCGATAATTCAACCATAGAATGTAGTTTCATGTACTTGTGTCTATTTTGTAAATCATTTATAAAACCTGCATGTATTCTTATCCCAAAAATATTAGATTTTAAAAGTGGGACTATAACTCACTTTCACAGATATTTTCTTCCTTGAAAATAAGACTTGGCCACGGATCGATTCACGAACCTATACAAATATGTACATATATATCAAAGTATGATCAAAATATAATTACAACCATTTTTATTATGTTTTAAAGATTTGAGTGTATTAAGTCAGCTGTCCTCGTTAGTAACCTACAACTAGTTGTCCACAGTTAGATGTACAGAAATAAATCGATATATATTATCTTGAATCAATCCACAACCCAGTGTATACACGTCTCAGGCTAGATCACAACTCAAAGTATATATATTTTTTGAAATCAACCTCAACCCTGTATAGCTAACTCCAACATTACTGCATATAGAGTGTCTATGGTTGTTCCAAATAATATATATACAAGGGTCGATATGATATGTCAAAACATTTGCATACGTGTCTATGGTATCTCAAGATTACATAATATATTAGAATACAAGTATAATACAATATAAGTTAGCTAGGATATGATTTGTATAGATTTGTTAAGCATTTCTCGTAGCTAAAAAGATCAAAAATATCCAATCTTGTTTTACCCATAACTTCTTCATTTTAAATCCATTTTGAGTGAATCAAATTGCTATGGTTTCATATTGAACTCTATTTTATGAATCTAAACAGTAAAAGTATAGTTTTATAGTCAGAAATATAAGTTACAAGTCGTTTTTGTAAAGGTAGTCATTTCAGTCGAAAGAACGACGTCTAAATGACCATTTTAGAAAACATACTTCCACTTTGAGTTTAACCTTGATTTTTGGATATAGTTTCATGTTCATATGAAAAATCATTTTCCCAGAAAACCAACTTTTAAATCAAAGTTTATCATAGATTTTAATTATCCAAACCAAAACAGCCCCCGGTTTCACTATGACGGCGTATATCCGATTTTATGGTGTTCATCGTGTTTCCAGGTTTTAAATCATTAAGTTAGCATATCATATAGATATAGAACATGTGCTTAGTTGATTTTAAAAGTCAAGTTAGAAGGATTAACTTTTGTTTGCGAACAAGTTTAGAATTAACTAAACTATGTTCTAGTGATTACAAGTTTAAACCTTCGAATAAGATAGCTTTATATGTATGAATCGAATGATGTTATGAACATCATTACTACCTCAAGTTTTCTGGATAAATGTTGTTTTGAAACCTTTAGGTTAACGATCTTGTTAAATGTTTTTAACCCATTGTTTATTATATGAAATGAGATGTTAAATTGTTACATTATCATGATATTATGATATATAATATATCTTAGTATGATATATATACAGTTAAATGTTGTTACAACGATAATCGTTACATATATGACTCGTTTCGAAATCATTAAGTTAGTAGTCTTATTTTTACATATGTAGTTCATTGTTAATACACTTAATGATATATTTACTTATCATTTAGCATAATTAACCAAGTGTATCAATATCTTAATATGATTCATATGTACCTAGTAAGACGTTGTTATAACGATAATCGTTATATATATCATTTTCAAGTTTCTTAATTTAATAGACTCATTTTTATGTATATAACTCATTGTTAAAATACCTAATGAGATACTTACTTATAATAAAATCATGTTAACTATATATATAACCATATATATGTCATCGTATAGTTTTTACAAGTTTTAACGTTCGTGAATCACCGGTCAACTTGGGTGGTCAATTGTCTATATGAAACCTATTTCAATTAATCAAGTCTTAACAAGTTTGATTGCTTAACACGTTGGAAACATTTAGTCATGTAAATATCAATCTCTATTAATATATATAAAGATGGAAAATTCCGGGTCACTACAGTACCAACCCGTTAAATAAATTTCGTCCCGAAATTTTAAGCTGTTGAAGGTGTTGACGAATCTTCTGGAAATAGATGCGGGTATTTCTTCTTCATCTGATCTTCATGCTCCCAAGTGAACTCGGGTCCTCTACGAGCATTCCATCGAACCTTAACAATCGGTATCTTATTTTGCTTAAGTCTCTTAACCTTACGATCCATTATTTCGACGGGTTCTTCAATGAACTGAAGTTTTTCATTGATTTGGATTTCGTCCAACGGAATAGTGAGATCTTCTTTAGCAAAATATTTCTTCAAATTCGAGACGGGGAAAGTGTTATGTACAGCCGCGAGTTGTTGAGGTAGCTCCAGTTGGTAAGCTACTGGTCTGACACGATCTATAATCTTGAATGGTCCAATGTACCTTGGATTTAGTTTCCCCCGTTTACCAAATCGAACAGCGCCTTTCCAAGGTGAAACCTTAAGCATGACCATTTCTCCAATTTCAAACTCTATATCTTTTCTTTTACTGTCCGCGTAGCTCTTTTATCGACTCTGAGCGGTTTTCAATCGTTGTTGAATTTGGATGATTTTCTCGATAGTTTCTTGTATTATCTCCGGACCTGTAATCTGTCTATCCCCCACTTCATTCTAACAAATCGGAGACCTGCACTTTCTACCATAAAGTGCCTCAAACGGCACCATCTCAATACTAGAATGATAACTGTTGTTGTAGGAAAATTCTGCTAACGGTAGGTGTCGATCCAAACTATTTCCGAAATCAATAACACATGCTCATAGCATGTCTTCAAGCGTTTGTATTGTCCTTTCGCTCTGTCCATCAGTTTGTGGATGATAGGCAGTACTCATGTCTAGACGAGTCCCCAATGCTTGTTGCAATGTCTGCCAGAACCTTGAAACAAATCTACCATCCTTATCAGAGATAATAGAGACGGGTATTCCATGTCTGGAGACAACCTCCTTCAAATACAATCGCGCCAACTTATCAATTTTGTCATCTTCTCTCATTGGCAGGAAGTGTGCTGACTTGGTGAGACGATCAACTATTACCCAAATAGTATCATAACCACTTGCAGTCATTGGCAATTTAGTAATGAAATCCATGGTAATGTTTTCCCATTTCCATTCCGGGATTTTAGGTTGTTGTAGTAGACCTGATGGTTTCTGGTGTTCAGCTTTGACCTTAGAACACGTCAAACATTCTCCTACATATTTAGCAATATCGGCTTTCATACCCGGCCACCAAAAGTGTTTCTTGAGATCTTTATACATCTTCCCCACTTCGGGATGTATTGAATATCTGGTTTTATGTGCTTCTTTAAGTACCATTTCTCTCACAACTCCAAACCTTGGTACCTAAATTCTATCAGCCCTATATCGTCTTCCGTCTTCCCGAATATTAAGATGTTTCTCTGATCCTTTGGGTATCTCATTCTTCAACTTTTCTTCTTTTACAACCCCCTGTTGCGCCTCCTTTATTTGAGTAGTAAGGTTAGTATGAATAATTATATTCATAGCTTTTACCCGCATAGGTTCTCTGTCCTTTCTACTCAAAGCGTCGGCTACCACATTCGCCTTCTCCGGATGGTATCAAATCTCAAAATCATAATCATTCAATAGTTCAATCCACCTGCGTTGTCTCATATTCAGTTGCTTCTGATTAAATATATGTTGGAGACTTTTGTAGTCGGTATATATAATACTTTTGACCGCATATAAATAATGCCTCCAAGTCTTTAATGCAAAAACAACAGCACCCAATTCTAAATCGTGAGTTGTATAATTTTGCTCGTGAATCTTTAATTGTCTAGACGCATATGCAATCACCTTCGTTCGTTACATTAATACACAACCGAGACCTTGCTTTGATGCGTCACAATAAATCACAAAATCATCATTCCCTTCAGAAAATGACAATATAGGTGCCGTAGTTAGCTTTTTCTTCAATAACTGAAATGCCTTCTCTTGTTCATCCTTCCATTCAAATTTCTTCCCCTTTATACGTTAATGCAGTCAAGGGTTTTGCTATTTTGGAGAAATCTTAGATGAATCTTCTGTAGTAACCAGCCAATCCTAAAAATTGACATATATCCTTCGGAGTTTTTGGGGATTCCCACTTTTCAACGGTTTCGATCTTTGCCGGGTCCACCTGGATACATTCTTTGTTCACTATGTGACCAAGGAATTGAACTTCATCCAATCAAAATGAACACTTTGAAAACTTAGCGTACAGTTTTTCTTTCCTCAATACTTCTAGCACTTTTCTCAAATGTTCTTCGTGCTCTTGATCATTCTTTGAGTAAATAAGTATGTCATCGATGAAAACAATGACAAACTTGTCAAGATATAACCCACACACTCTGTTCATAAGGTCCATGAACACAGCTGATGCGTTAGTCAATCCAAATGGCATAACCATAAACTCCTAATGACCATAACGCGTCCTAAAAGCAGTTTTTGGAATATCGTCCTCCTTTACTCGCATTTGATGATATCCAGAACGTAAATCGATTTTCGAATAAACCGACGAGCCTTGTAGTTGATCAAATAAGTCGTCAATTCTCGGCAGTGGATAACGGTTTTTGATGGTAAGTTTATTCAACTCTCTGTTGTCAATACACAACCTAAATGTACCATCCTTCTTCTTGACAAACAAAACAGGAGCTCCCCATGGTGATGTGCTTGGTCAAATGAAACCACGTTCTAATAGTTTTTGCAGTTAGCTTTGCGGTTCTTTCATCTCGCTGGGTGCGAGTCTGTAAGGAGCACGAGCTATTGGTGCAGCTCCTGGTACAAGATCTTTTTGAAATTCAACAGATCGATGTGGAGGTAGTCCCGGTAATTCTTTCGGAAATACATCGGGAAATTCTTTTGCGACGGGAACATCATTGATGCTCTTTTCTTCAGTTTGTACTTTCTTGACGTGTGCTAGAACAGCATAGCAACCTTTTCTTATTAGTTTTTATGCCTTCAAATTACTAATAAGATGTAGCTTCGTGTTGCCCTTTTCTCCATACACCATTAAGGGTTCTCCTTCTTCTCGTACAATGCGAATTGCATTTTTGTAACATACAATCTCTGCTTTCATATCCTTCATCCAGTCCATGCCAACTATTACATCAAAACTCCCTAACTCTACTGGTATCAAATCAATCTTAAATATTTCGCTACCCAGTTTAATTTCTCGATTCCGGCATATATAATCTGCTGAAATTAATTTACCGTTTGCTAATTCGAGTAAAAATTTACTATCCAACGGCGTCAATGGACAACTTAATTTAGCACAAAAATCTCTACTCATATAGCTTCTATCCGCACCCGAATCAAATAAAACGTAAGCAAATTTATTGTCAATAAGAAACGTACCCGTAACAAGCTTCGGGTCTTTTTGTGCCTCTACCGCATTAATATTGAAAACTCTTCTGCGGCCTTGTCCATTCGTGTTCTCCTGGTTCGGATAATTTCTAATAATGTGGCCCGGTTTTCCACATTTATAACAAACTACATTGGCATAACTTGCTCTGACACTACTTGCTCTGCCATTACTCGTTCCGACACCATTT
This sequence comes from Rutidosis leptorrhynchoides, assembly GCF_046630445.1. NCBI lineage: Eukaryota > Viridiplantae > Streptophyta > Magnoliopsida > Asterales > Asteraceae > Rutidosis > Rutidosis leptorrhynchoides. The sequence continues at coordinate 282,020,953 of NC_092341.1, read as the reverse complement.
GTTCCTTTCGTTCTGTTAACCCCTGGTCCGTAGACCTCACACTTTGCCGCGCTATGACCATTTCTTTTACACTTGTTGCAAAATTTAGTGCAGAACCCTGAGTGATACTTTTCACACCTTTGGCATAGGTGCTTCTGATTGTTGTTGTTGTTGCGGTTGTTATCGTTGTTGGGATGATTGTTGTAGTTGTTGTTGTTGTTGTGCCGTTTGTTGTAGTTGCGATTGATGTTGCGATTGTTGGGATAGTTGTTGTTGTTTTGGTGACTCTTGTCACTGTTTTCCTCCCACTTTCTTTTGACTAACTTCACGTTGGCCTCTTCGGCCGCCTGTTCTTTAATTCTTCCCTCAATCTGGTTCACTAGTTTGTGAGCCATTCTACATGCCTTTTGTATGGAGGCAGGCTCGTGTGAACTTATATCTTCTTGGATTCTCTCCGGTAACCCTTTCACAAACGCGTCGATCTTCTCTTCCTCATCTTCGAACGCTCTCGGACACAATAGGCACAATTCTGTGAATCGTCTTTCGTACGAAGTAATATCGAATCCATGTATTCGTAACCCTCTAAGTTCTGACTTGAGCTTATTGACCTCGGTTCTGGGATGGTACTTCTCGTTCATCAAGTGCTTGAATGCTGACCACGGTAGCGCGTAAGCAGCATCTTGTCCCACTTGTTCTAGATAGGTATTCCACCATGTTAACGCAATACCTGTGAAGGTATGCGTAGCGTACTTCACTTTGTCTCCTTCAGCACACTTACTTATGGGAAACACCGATTCAACTTTCTCGGTCCACCGTTTTAATCCGATTGGTCCTTCGGTCCCATCAAATTCTGAAGGTTTGCAGGCCGTGAATTCCTTGTAAGAGCATCCTACACGATTTCTTGCGCCGTTAGCTGTGTTGCTAGATTCAGAGTTATTGTTGGTATGTAGCGCGGCCTGTACTGCGGCTATGTTTAAAGCAAGAAAGGCACAAAATTCCTCTTCGCTCATATTCAAGGTGTGTCGAGTAGTCGGTGCCATTTCCTTCAAAATAGTCAAATGAAACAATTTAATCATACAGAATATTAAGAGTAGTCAATAGTATCTCGTAGCATAATATGAACTCATTTATAAAAGCTTTTTCTTCATATTAGCGTTTTATAAGTTTAAATTCGGGTACTACCTACCCGTTAAGTTCATACTTAGTAGCTAATATACAATTCAACTACTACAATTCCATATGAAAAACTGATTATAATAATATATCACATACAAATATTCTTCAAACTTACAACTTCGCTATATAACATATAACATGAAATATAGTACACTATGATACAAGACAGTTTTGAAGATAAATCTAGTTAATACGCAAGTTGTTCAGCAAAGGAAATAAAGAAACGTAATTCATAAGTCCAGAAACAAGTCATGCATTTTGGTTTTACTAAGACGACTTCCCATCCTTGGTCTTGTGGAAAATAACCGTTATGACCATTAGCTAGGCAGCATGTTGTAAAGTCGTCAAAGGGACGAGGGTTTCGTAATGTCCAACAGCCCCGTAATAATCTAAAAACCTTGTTTCTCACCACAACTACTGAATCCGTCACTTGTGGGAAAGTTTTATTTAAAAGCTGCAATCCGATGTTCTTTTTCTCACTTTGGTAAGAAGCGAACATCACTAATCCGTAAGCATAACATGCTTCCTTATGTTGCATGTTAGAAGCTCTTTCTAATTCACGAAATCCTATGTTGGGATATGTTGAGTCAAAATAGGTTCTTAACCCGTAGCGTAAAATTGCATTTGGGTTCCCCGCATTTAACGCTTTAAAGAAAACACGGCATAACTTAAAGTCTCCCCAATGTGATATACCCCACCTATCAAAGGAAAGCCTTTTATAAACTAAGGCATTTCTGGAAAGTCTTTCAAATGTTTGACAAGTTAATTTCGCCATAACTAAATGTGCTGATGAATTCTGACAGACTCTAGACAAGATTTCCTCAATTATATCCTCTGGTAGGTCTTCTAAAATATTCGGATGTCTACCCTTAACGTCCATTTTGTTTTTATACTGTAAAATAGACAAGGATTAGATTCGTAAAAATAAACAATACAAGCAATTTTTACATAGAACATAAAAGTACAAGCACACTACAATACACAACATGCTCACACCCCTCTAATCTGAATCACTGGTTTCTTCTTCTTCGGACTTGGTTCTTTTTCCTAATCTTCTAGGGATATATGATGTTCCTCTAATGCGAGTCGTCGTTTTCCACATTGGTTTAGAAAAACTTGGTGGTTTAGAGGTTCCCGGGTTATTGTCACGATATTGAAAATACGGGTGTTGACGGTACATATAAAGTTCATCGGGGTCGGAATCAGATTTATCTATTTTGATGCCTTTTCCCTTATTATTTTCTTTTGCCTCATTAATTTGGGTCGGGGTAATTTCTATAACATCATCGGAATCCTCATCAGGATCCGATTCATCGGAAAATTGGTAATTTTCCCAATATTTTGCTTCCTTAGCGGAAACACCATTGACCATTATTAACTTTGGTCCATTGGTTGAGGATTTTCTTTTATTTAACTGGTTTTATGTGGTTCCTACTATTCCCCCCTCCAGAACCTCTTCTTCTTCCGGTTCCTCTTCTTCCGGTTCCTCTTCTTCCGATTCCGTTTCCTCTTTTTCCGGTTCTTCGGGAACTTGTGAATCTTGCCAATATATATTCGACTCTTCGTTATAATTAGGTGAGTCAATGGGATTTGTGCTAGAGGTAGACATCTATCACACAATATTAAACATGTTAAGAGATTAATATATCACATAATATTTACATGTTAATAATATATAGTTTCCAACAAAAATGTTAAGCAATCATTTTTAAAGAAAACACGGTCGAAGTCCAGACTCACTAATGCATCCTAACAAACTCGATAAGACACACTAATGCAAATTTTCTGGTTCTCTAAGACCAACGCTCGAATACCAATTGAAATGTCCCATTCATATTGATTATAAACGTTCCATATTAATTGATTTCGTTGCGAGGTTTTGACCTCTATATGAGACGTTTTTCAAAGACTGCATTCATTTTTAAAACAACCATAACCTTTATTTTATCAATAAAGGTTTTAAAAACATTACGTAGATTATCAAATAATGATAATCTAAAATATCCTGTTTACACACGACCATTACATAATGGTTTACAATAGAAATATATTACATCGACATATGTTTCTTGAATGCAGTTTTTACACAATATCATACAAACATGGACTCCAAATCTTGTCCTTATTTTAGTATGCAACAGCGGAAGCTCTTAGTATTCACCTGAGAATAAACATACTTTAAACGTCAACAAAAATGTTGGTGAGTTATAGGTTTAACCTATATATATATATATCAAATCGTAACAATAGACCACAAGATTTCATATTTCAATACACATCCCATACATAGAGATAAAAATCATTCATATGGTGAACACCTGGTAACCGACATTAACAAGATGTATATATAAGGATATCCCCATCATTCCGGGACACCCTTCGGATATGATATAAATTTCAAAGTACTAAAGCATCCAGTACTTTGGATGGGGTTTGTTAGGCCCAATAGATCTATCTTTAGGATTCGCGTCAATTAGGGTGTATGTTCCCTAATTCTTAGATTACCAGACTTTATAAAAGGGGCATATTGGATTTCGATAATTCAACCATAGAATGTAGTTTCACGTACTTGTGTCTATTTTGTAAATCATTTATAAAACCTGCATGTATTCTCATCCCAAAAATATTAGATTTTAAAAGTGGGACTATAACTCACTTTCACAGATATTTCCTTCCTTGGAAATAAGACTTGGCCACGGATCGATTCACAAACCTATACAAATATGTACATATATATCAAAGTATGATTAAAATATAATTACAATCATTTTTATTATGTTTTAAAGATTTGAGTGTATTAAGTCAGCTGTCCTCGTTAGTAACCTACAACTAGTTGTCCACAGTTAGATGTACAGAAATAAATCGATATATATTATCTTGAATCAATCCACAACACAGTGTATACACGTCTCAGGCTAGATCACAACTCAATGTATATATATTTTTTGGAATCAACCTCAACCCTGTATAGCTAACTCCAACATTACTGCATATAGAGTGTCTATGGTTGTTCCAAATAATATATATACATGGGTCGATATGATATGTCAAAACATTTTCATACGTGTCTATGGTATCTCAAGATTACATAATATATTAGAATACAAGTATAATACAATATAAGTTAGCTAGGATATGATTTGTTAAACATTTCCCGTAGCTAAAAAGATCAAAAATATCCAATCTTGTTTTACCCATAACTTCTTCATTTTAAATCCGTTTTGAGTAAATCAAATTGCTATGGTTTCATATTGAACTCTATTTTATGAATCTATATAGAAAAAGTATAGGTTTATAGTCGGAAATATAAGTTACAAGTCATTTTTGTAAAGGTAGTTATTTCAGTCGAAAGAACGACGTCTAGATGACCATTTTAGAAAACAAACTTCCACTTTGAGTTTAACCTTGATTTTTGGATATATTTTCATGTTCATATGAAAAATCATTTTCCCAGAAGAACAACTTTTAAATCAAAGTTTATCATAGATTTTAATTATCCAAACCAAAACAGCCCCCGGTTTCACTATGACGGCGTATATCCGATTTTATGGTGTTCATCATGTTTCCAGGTTTTAAATCATTAAGTTGGCATATCATATAGATATAGAACATGTGTTTATTTGATTTTAAAAGTCAAGTTAGAAGGATTAACTTTTGTTTGCAAACAAGTTTAGAATTAACTAAACTATGTTCTAGTGATTACAAGTTTAAACCTTCGAATAGAGATAGCTTTATATGTATGAATCGAATGATGTTATGAACATCATTACTACCTCAAGTTTTCTGGACAAAACTACTGGAAATGAGAAATATGGATCTAGCTTCAAAGGATCCTTGGATGGCTTGAAAGTTCTTGAAACAGAATCATGACACGAAAACAGTTCAAGTAAGATTTTCACTCGAAATAAGATTGTTATAGTTGTAGAAATTGAATCAAAGTTTGAATATGAATATTACCTTGAATTAGAAAGATAACCTACTATAAATAACAAAGGTTCATTGATCTTATATGATTACTTGGAATGGATTAGAAAGCTTGGAAGTAGACTTGCAAACTTGAAAGTATTCTTGATTTTTATGAAACTATACTTATGGAACTTATGAAGAACACTTAGAACTTGAAGATGGAACTTGAGAGAGATCAATTAGATGAATAAAATTGAAGAATGAAAGTGTTTGTAGGTTTTTTTGGTCATTGGTATATGGATTAGATATAAAGGATATGTAATTTTGTTTTCATGTAAATAAGTCATGAATGATTACTCATATTTTTGTAATTTTATGAGATATTTCATGCTAGTTGCCAAATGATGGTTCCCACATGTGTTAGGTGACTCACATTGGCTGCTAAGAGCTGATCATTGGAGTGTATATACCAATAGTACATACATCTAAAAGCTGTGTATTGTACGAGTACGAATACGGGTGCATACGAGTAGAATTGTTGATGAAACTGAACGAGGATGTAATTGTAAGCATTTTTGTTAAGTAGAAGTATTTTGATAATTGTCTTGAAGTCTTTCAAAAGTGTATGAATACATATTAAAACACTACATGTATATACATTTTAACTGAGTCGTTAAGTCATCGTTAGTCGTTACATGTAAATGTTGTTTTGAAACCTTTAGGTTAACGATCTTGTTAAATATTTTTAACTCATTGTTTATTATATCAAATGAGATGTTAAATTGTTACATTATCATGATATTATGATATATAATATATCTTAGTATGATATATATACAGTTAAATGTCGTTACAACGATAATCGTTACATATATGACTCGTTTCGAAATCATTAAGTTAGTAGTCCTATTTTTACATATGTAGTTCATTGTTAATACACTTAATGATATATTTACTTATCATTTAGCATAATTAATCAAGTGTATCAATATCTTAATATGATTCATATGTACCTAGTAAGACGTTGTTATAACGATAATCGTTATATATATCGTTTTCCTGTTTCTTAATTTAATAGACTCATTTTTATGTATATAACTCATTGTTAAAATACCTAATGAGATACTTACTTATAATAAAATCATGTTAACTATATATATAACCATATATATGTCATCGTATAGTTTTTACAAGTTTTAATGTTCGTGAATCACCGGTCAACTTGGGTGGTCAATTGTCTATATGAAACCTATTTCAATTAATCAAGTCTTAACAAGTTTGATTGCTTAACACGTTGGAAACATTTAGTCATGTAAATATCAATCTCAATTAATATATATAAACATGGAAAAGTTCGGGTCACTACATAAGGGACGTTGCTGTCTATTCAGAATCTTCAAGCCTAACACAGTATCCAGTGACATGTCTTATGACAGGGGCGTTTAGGACCAGTGTAATGAATACAAGGCTTCTGCCTATTCATGAGCCAGCATTCCATAATCTCGGCAGAATAATAGATGAAGTCATAGTATGCACTCACTTTAACCTTATCTGAATTACGAATTTTATCGCATTTACTTTATCTATCTTATAAATTAGAAAATCCCAAATAGGTAATCACTACTCCGTCTTAACTATCTTAGGCTTAAATATAGGTTCGATTCTACTGATATCTCAAAAATACGACTCTAGGTCATACTTCCCTTACTTATAAGGAGTAGTAAGATTTAGGCCCCGCTAAATATAAATTTAAAACAGTACCCCTCCCTCGAGTGGCTGATCCTGGCGCGCCGCGGCCCGATGACACCGCGCGAATAAAAACCGTCCGTTTCGGCCATATCACCAAACTTACCAATAATCACTAACTAGAGTGATAATGGTTCCAATAATGCCAATCAAACCCAAACATAAGTGTTAAACACTTATCTTGCAATTTGACACATAACCCTAATTTTGACCCATTTCAAAATTAGTCAACCCAAATACCCAAAATTGTTTCCAACACTTCTATAATCACTAACACTAGTGATTATCCACCATTTACAAGCCTTAAATATGGTTAAATCACCAACCAACCCAAAACCCACCAACAACAACAATGACCAGCTACAAATAACCCATTCGAAGTCTAGATGGGTTTTTCTCAACAATTAGAACCCAAACCCTAACTTGAATATCAATCCATAAAGATGAAATTCGGAGTTGAGACTTATCAATACCACCAAAATGATGCCGTCGACGAGTAGAACAACTTTAATTCTTGTGACCCGACCCAAAACACCCTTCTTCTTCCCCAATGAAGCTTTCTCTCACTAAAATGGGTTTCTCACTCTAGGATTTGATGAGAGTGTTTGTGTGGGTGAAAATGAGATGAAGATAAGGTTGGATATGCACTTGTGGTCTATAAACTGTTCCCTAAGTGAAAAGACCATTTAGCCCCGTAAAAATCCCAAATTTAAGGTTAAATTCGTAACTTGCCAGCACCAATATTGTTGCCGTAATCCCTAAAATTGTGGCCGTAATCCCCAATATTGCAGTCGCAATCCCCAATATTGCGGTCGTAATTTTGGCTGTTTTCAGAAACATGTCTCCCTGTTCAAAAGTTGCGACCGTAAGGTCATAAATTGCGGCCGTAATTTTTAGTTTTCAAGCCCTATTTCGTTTTACGACTAGATTAAACAAACGTGGCTAAAGTCAAACACAATAAAGATCGAATACGCACCTTTGGACTTCGTATGTCGACCAAAGCAACATGTCAAAGGAAAAACGGGGTGTTACATATTATTAACTAGCCAATATTACGTTTATTTCATTTTTAACTTAAACAATATTACAAATGTGTCTTCACATTACAGGGATGTTCACATCAGTTTTGTGCTTCTCAACACTTATCAACATATGCTGGAGAAAAAAGCCATTCAAGGTAAATTGGAGTATTACATTATTTTAGTTACCTATATACACCTAATAGTACCTTATTATCCTTCATTACCTAACAAACCCACAACAATGTTGATAAACAAGAAAGACGACTATTTGTTCAAGATTATTAATGACACCACTAATGGGAATTGAACTGTCCAAAATCCTATTATTATAATGTGTCGGATTTATCGCGTTTTCTTGGTTATCATATGAACTTATTTCATGTCTTTTGGTATTTTAATGTCAATGAACTTATTTCATTTCTCTTCTTATTTGATTCATCTTTATTTTGTTTTTATATGGTTCTAAGTTGGCACACTGATATTGATCCCTGTTTATTTGGAGTTCCTTACTATTTGTTGATAAAGAACAAATTCGAGGATTGACTAATAAGTGTATCCATTACATTTGCGGCACCATACACTGTCACCACATTCAAGTGCTGCACTTTGGTCTACTTTTTTATATTACAAGCGTTGCAATCTTAGATTTTTTCAATACTCATTGTGGGATCTGTTTGCATTATTTCATACTTAAGCACCTATCAGTTGTTATACTATGATGCTGATTTTTGAAAGTTAATTTCTTTGCTTTATGATTTTATTGTTTAAACCAATATTTAACAGTCAGTTTTAAAGCTTTTTTGCATATTTATTGTTGTAGATTCATTCTTTGTATATGTAACAGGTTCAGTTTCTGTATAAGTATTCTAGATATATCTCACTACCAAATTTAAAATTAAATTATCATATGTATTGTACCAGATCTAAAAAGTCTACAGATATATTAAAACTGTTCCATTGAAGCTGCTGATGTTATGTCGGAAAGTGCTTGACTTGAGCTCATTGTAAAAATCTAAACACGTTAATTTTGGGCTAAAAGATTGGGAAATCAAACAATGTCAATAATTAAAGTCAAATCAATTGAGTAACAAACTCCTATTTTTTGGCAATAAATTATATTCTCAATTTTTTAAATAAAAATAATTAAAACAAACCTAATCAAATCATTAACGTGTTTTCTATATATATAAATTATACTACTAACCATATTCACAATATAGTCGTCATTCACGGTATCTTTAAATTCTTTTTTAAATTAAATTTCATACCACTATATTTACTTAAAAAACTTCTAAGTATCAAAAGAACAGACGATTGTTTAACAGGTTTCAGCAAACAGAACATGAACAATCCTTTGGAAAATACTGAAATTTATACGCAAGCTACACATAATCAAAGGAAGAAGCGTGGTAAATACAAGAAGAAACAATTGTCATCAGAGGAACAGGTAAATTGTTTTGTATTTTAAAAATCAATTTTTATTTTATGATCCATATGTTTATGTATGATGCGTCTTTGATCAAATTTTTCTACCTTTATTTTAAACGATTCCACTTTTTAGCATGATAAGATATTTTTTTGTATAATATAGGAGATACGGGATCAACATATTAAGAACAAAAAAAGACTTGCAGTCCAGAAATGTGGCCAACAAAAAAAGGTACTTTTGTATTACATAATGTTAGTGTTTATGTTATAATGCATAAACACGCTCCCGCTTTACACTCATCGCTTATAAGCTCAAAAGCACATGTTTCATTGGTTAACTGTTAACAACCTCAAGCAACTAAATTTCTAAGTAAAAAAGAACTGTTTTCATGTTATATGTAACTAACTATAGTCTGATTTCATTAGAATAAAACTGTAAACGCACCTATTTTATTAAACTAAAACTGTTTTTAGTCTAAATTACATACAATATATTGATACACCATAAGTTTGTAAAAAATGTTCGATTTTTATATTATAGGAATGCATAAATAATCTGTAAAATACAATTCAACATCTCAATCAACAACTTCAAGAACAACATACAGCCGCTCAAAAGGTTTGAAACTATTGCTTATTTTATTTTATTTACATATTGTAACTTTATTATTACATCTAAATATGTCATTAATTCAATTTTAAATCAAATTAATGGTATATACAAATATATTGCAGGTGTTAGAATTGTAATCACATCAATCCTGGTACTTTTATAATACAATACATTTAACAAGTTATATGTAATTGTATACAATTTAAATTGTATATAAATTTGATGACTAAACAGATCCTATTAATTTTCGAGCAACATACAATGTTTGGTACGAAGACCATGATCAAATGGTATTAAGTCTTCAAAAAACATTGATGATGCAGTCTACTGATAAACAAATTGATCCGATAAACAAACAAATATTAGATCATTATATTGAATTGGTGAATCAAAAAAGCAATGCAGCAAATATCAATGTATTCAGCATTTTATTTGGATCGTGGATGTCGCATGTAGAACAATTTCTTGCTTGGTTAGGTGGACTAAGGCCCTCAAATATAGTAAAGGTGAGTAATTAATTTAAAAAGTTATATATATATATATATATATATATATATATATATATATATATAACTTCTATTAAATCTCTGAAATGATGATGTCATCATTTCACACTTTAACTCTTCGTTTTGCTAAAACTTGTCATTTATAAAAATATGGATGATGTCATTAATCTTAATAAATTTAGAATTAAAATATAATTATTTACTGAAAATCTATCTGTATTATCTAATAAATCTCTATAATGATAATGTCATAACTAAGGATTATTTAAGCTTAAACAAAATTCAAAAATAAAGAGAAAAATTCTAAGACTCAAATGAAGATGTTATTAAAATAATTAATTGTATTTAATAATAATATTAACATATCAATTGTATAATACATGAATCATTATGTACAACCTTGTGATAAAACACCTCCATAATCATATGTACAATATTTGAAGCATTATGTACACTCTTATAATAAAACATCTCATGACCATATGTACAATATTTGAAGCATTATGTACAACTTTGTGCTAATATACTCTTATAATCATATGTACAAACTTTATAACAATTTTGACAATTTTTATAAAATCCCTGATGAACATATGTATAAAGTTTGAAGCATATTGTACAACCTGTATATAATAATTGTATTATAATATTATTAAATAATTTCAAGAGGCATTTGTTATTACTAATAATTATTATTAAAAATATAAATACTTCATTTTTAAGCAAACTTTATTATTATAATTATAATTATAACTATAATTATTATATTATTATTATTCAAATACAGGTTCTCTCTACGAGATTAATTACGTTGCATATTTATCGATCGTTTCAGACAGAGATTCCAGATTTGTGTCAAATTTTTGGAATAGTCTTCAACAGAATCTGGGTACGCGTGCGAATTTAAGTACAACTTATCATCCTCAGACAGACGGTCAGAGTGAAAGAACGATACAGACTTTGGAGGATATGTTAAGGGCTTGTGTGTTAGAATACGGTGGTTCGTGGGATACACATTTTCCGTTGGTCGAATTCGCGTATAATAATTCATATCATTCGAGTATAGGGATGCCGCCCTATGAAATGTTGTACGATCGTCGTTGCAGAACTCCGACTTGTTGGTTATAAGCCTGGGAGAAACAGTTTGCAGGTCCCGAAATTGTTCAAATGACAGCCAAAAAAGTTGCAATTGCGCGAGAAAAGTTGAAAGCTGCTAGAGACAGGCAGAAAATGTATGCTAACCCGCGTAGACGTCCGGTAACCTTTAATGTGGGTGAACGAGTGTATCTGAAAGTTTCTCCATGGAAAGGGGTTACCAGATTCGGTAAACGTGGTAAGTTAGCACCGAGATTTATTGGTCCGTTTTCGATCAGTGAAGTGTTGAATGATCAGACTGTGGTGTTAGATCTTCCGCCAGAGTTAGCTGGTATTCATAATACATTCAACGTATGTTATCTTCGTAAGTGTAAAGTCGACGATGAAACACAACTTCTTCCTTTAGAAGATTTAAGGGTCGATCTGAATAAGAAATTGGTGGAAGAGCCGGTCTGTGTGGTTGACCAAAAGGTGACTAAGCTGAGAAAAAAAGAGATTCCGATGGTGTTAATTGAGTGGAAACACAGTTTAGGTTCTAACTTTACGTGGGAGACAGAAGAGTTGATGAGAAATCGCTACCCTCGTTTGTTTGACCAAGACCAGATTCCGAGGACGGAATCTTCTTAAGGGGGTGGATTTGTAACAGACTAAAACCCGGGCTAGTTATAAGTTGCCTATTTTGCCCTTAGGGTTTGTGCTTAGTCTTAAGTGCTTTTATTTTAATTATTTTATTAGTGTTTTATTATAATTGTGTTGTGACCAGTTTGTGACAAGGGTCCCAGAACAGGTGGGTTTATTTAATTTGGACTCCGTTAGGACCGCCTAATGTAACATCCCGCCTTTTTCCGGTTACTTTCCGTTTAACTATTTTAAAGTTCGTTATATATTTATAACATCTTTCGTTAATACGCGTTTTAAATTATCTCGATTAGGTAATTCACGCACCCGATTCAAACTTGAGGGACTAAAATTGACACGGGGCAAACTAGTTGACTAGGTCAACTAGTCCACCCCAATCACCACCATTCAACCATCTCCATCTCTCTCTCTTTCTCTCTAGCAAGAACACACACACAATTACCAAATTCATTCAATCATCATCTAAATTCGATCTAGGAGGCTTACAACAAAATAAATTACATATTCGTGATCCTCTCTTCATCCTCTTCATTTTGGTACCAACTTCATCTCGTTTGGGTAACATTTTTAAAACTCTAGATTTCTCTAAATTCGTGTTTTTGAATTGAAATGGTGTTAGTTAGTGTCTATGGCTCATTGTGATGTCGTGTATGTAATTTGTAGGCTCGATCTTGTTATTTGGTGTAACTAGCATGAACACTTGAAATGGGTTAGTTGAACCTTTGATTTTGAATGATAAAATGTGTTTAGATGTTAATGGTTATGTGTTCAAAGTGTTAGTTACTTCATTAACTTCGTTTTGGTGTGTTGATTGACATGAAAACCTTACATTAACATGATTATTGGTTTTGAGATTTTGGTTAGGGTTTGATAAGCTTTATATGAACTTTTGATGTATCAAATGCTATGAAATATTGTTGATAAGTGTTTTGTTGCAACGTGTGTTTGATTACCTTCGAAACGGCATATCCTACATGTAAATTGGTTACCCGAATCATGAAATGCGTTTTTAGAACTTGAACCTTTGATTATGAACGTTTAATGCGGTTTTGGGTTGTTTTAGGTGTTAAATTACTTGTTGAAATGTGTCTAGTCGTTTTCTTCGTCAAATTACCTTCCCAACGGTATAAAATACTTGACTTGATTGTTTGCGGATCATAAATTGTGTTTATTTGGGTTTTGGTTCGTGTACTTAGAAGCTTACTGCATCAGACTGGAATACCAATCTGGATGCCGTCCAGACACTTGGACGCTGTCCCAGATTTCAAAGCTGGACACCGTCCAGCTATTTGGACGCCGTCCCAGCCTTCAAAGCTGGACGTCGTCCAGACAATCTGGACGCCGTCCAGATGCACTGACAGGCTTCTGTCTTCGTTGGTCATTTTACGAAAAATGTTTGCTATGCTATGGACCTCCGATTCACATGAAACTTGTTCTAACATGCTCATATATGATTAAAAACCTCAGAAAAATAGTTCGGGACCCGACCCGAACGTGTTGACTTTTTGTTGACTTTGACCCGACCTGTGTTGACTTTTAATCAAACTTAACCAAATGTTTGTGCAATCGTTCTAACATGCTTTTATACTTGTACCTTGCATGAAACATGACAATTTGATTCACATGCTATTATGATCGAGTCTTAACGAGCCATAGGACTAATTGAACATCTTTGACCTATCGTGTGTACCGTTATTGATACAACCTATTGTTTAGGTCAAGACTAGCATTGTTCTTTGCACACGTTTACTTGTTGAAGTACTTTACTACTCGTGCACTCAAGGTGAGATCATAGTCCCACTTTTACTCTTTTTGAACTTATATTTGGGATGAGAAAACATAAACATTTCTTTTACTAAGTGAACACAAGTACAGGAAAACAAACATTCTACATACGAGTTTAGAATGAAATCCTCAATTCGATTATCATTAGTTACACTTGCAGGGTGTAAGTGTAGGCGTGAACTTATGTTGTATGGCCATATGGGTTTGACAAACCCTCATCTCGGACGGTTCGCTACCGTCCACAGATGAAATATATTTTCGAGAAACGGTGTTGTTCTAGCACTATGAATGGGGTATCAACGGACGGAATGTTAAGCCTTGATAATTGGGTGCTCGTGAATATTAACTTTTAGAATGTATTACTATTTTATCTTTGATGTAAATCTTGTGGTTCGACTTACTTTTACTCACTTACTTACTTAAACCTATGATTTCACCAACGTTTTCGTTGACAGATTTCTATGTTTTTCTCAGGTCCCTGAACGTTTTGTGATACATGCTTCCGCTCATTATTTTGATACTTGCATTGGATGTCGAGTATATATGCATACATGGAGCGTCTTTTGGCTACTTTTAAATTATGTCGCATAAGTTTCATTTGTACTTATAACTTTGTAACGTAACTTGTGGTGGAACAATTCTTATAAACTTTGAACAATCTTTACATTTGAAATGAATGCGACATATCTTTTGGTCAAACGTTTTAAAGACTTATGACCACGTAACGGGACCTAAGTAGACGGCGCCGTCAATGACGATTTTGTCGGGTCGCTACAGATGGTATCAGAGCATTGGTTGTATGGATTTAGAGTTCATTGGTGTCAACCTCGAGTCATAGGGTACATTGGTGAGTCTAGACTACAACCGGCATATAGACTTGAAGTAGGAATTACTTGACTACTTGTGCATTTATACTCGAACGCTTCTACTCATATCCACTCTTAGTTCATCTTAATCTCACGTTGTTTAATTTGATTGACACGCCACCTTGACTATATGAAATGATGTCGAATGCACATATGAATCAGGGTAATATAATTTCCGGGATTATATTACGGTGACTCATATGAACATTCCGACATTGTGGCATAAAGAATTTAAGGCGAGTCAAGGAAAATTTTCTCTCTATCTTTATTCCATATCACGGTTAGTATTATTTAGAATACTAACCAACGGTATTCTTTTATTTTGAAGGAACAATGCCTCTTCGCCGTGCGCCACGCCGTGAAACTCCCGAACAAGCTCTACAACGCATGATAGCCACCGCCGTAGATGCGGCCATGGCCGGTCACTCATCCAACAACAATAATAATAACAACCACAACAACAACAACAACAACAACAACAATGGAGCCGGTAACTCAAACGAGGTTGCTCCTATAAAGCTTTCATGGGGTGCAAACCTCACACTTTCGATGGAACCGGAGGACCGGTTGCTCTCACTCGATGGTTTGAGCAAACGGAAGCCGTTTTTAGCATAAGCGGTTGTCGGGACCAAGACAAGGTTAAGTACTCCACTCACACTTTCTCTGGCGTCACTCTCACTTGGTGGAACACCTATGTACAATCGGTGGGTACCGATGAAGCCCACGCTCTCTCTTGGTCCGATTTGAAAGGAAAGATGATCACCGAATACTTTCCGCGCGAGGAAACCCGAAAGCTCGAACAAGAGCTAAGAACTCTAAAAGCGGTCGAAAACGATCTCAAGGCCTATAATCAACGATTTTCTGAACTAGCCTTGATGTGCCCAAACCTTGTGAACCCCGAGTCTTTACGGGTTGAACTTTACATGGATGGTCTTCCAAAGAGCATCAAACACGGAGTAATGTCATCCAAACCCCCTAATCATCAAGAAGCTTTGAACATGGCCCGCAAATTAATAGAGACGGTGGACGAAATCGTAGTACCGGCACCTAAAGCCGAGGACAAGTCGGGTAACAACAAAAGAAAATGGGAAGCCACTCCATCAAGCAACTACAACAACGATACCTTCACCAAAAATCCTTTCAACAACGACGGCAAGAAAGGTTATGCCGGAACTCAACCTTTTTGCAACAAATGTCACAAGCACCACTCTGGTGAATGCGGCAAGCTAATTTGCCACCGGTGCCAAGGAGTTGGTCATAAGGCCAACAATTGCACAAGCGCCGCCCCCATCGCTCGAAAGGGGCCCAATACTCCAAAAACGGTCACTTGTTACGAATGTGGCCAAACGGGCCACTATAGAAATGCATGCCCGAAGAGGAAAGATAACCCCAATACGCGCAGCCGAGCTTTCAACATCAACACCGAGGAAGCCCGAGATGATAATGAATTGGTCACGGGTACGTTTCCTCTCAACAACACTTATGTTACTTGTTTATTCGATTCGGGTGCCGATAAGAGTTTTGTATCCAAGACTTTGACTCATTCTTTTAATACTCCACCACGTCCACTAGATACCACTTTTACCATTGAAGTGGCCAACGGAAAACTATTGAGTGCCGACACATATTACCGGGGGTGTACGTTAAACATTTTGGGTAATGAGTTTGAAATCGACTTGATACCCATGGAACTAGGTAGCTTCGATGTAATAATCGGTATGAATTGGCTAGCCAAAACGAAATCTCACATCCTTTATGATCTTAACGCAATCCGAATCCCTATCGAGAATGGTGAACCTTTGATCGTCTATGGTGATAAGAGTTGCACCGGACTCAACCTCGTTTCGTGTATTAAAGTTAGAAAACTACTCCGTAAGGGTTGTTTTGCGATCCTTGCACACGTTAAGAAAGTCGAGTCCGATGAGAAGCACATCGATGATGTGCCAATTGTTAGTGACTATTCCGATGTATTTCCCGACGAATTACCGGGTCTTCCACCTCATCGACCGGTTGAATTCCAAATCGATCTTATTCTGGGAGCCGCACCCGTAGCACGTGCACCATATAGACTCGCTCCATCCGAAATGCAAGAATTGCAAAGTCAAATCCAAGAACTACTTGATCGTGGTTTTATCCAACCTAGCCATTCACCTTGGGGCGCTCCGATTTTGTTTGTTAAAAAGAAAGACGGATCCCTACGAATGTGCATTGACTATCGTGAACTAAACAAATTGACGGTTAAGAACCGATATCCTCTTCCTCGCATCGATGACCTCTTTGATCAATTACAAGGGTCTTGTGTATATTCAAAAATCGATCTCCGCTCGGGTTATCATCAATTAAGGGTTAAGGGGGAAGATGTCTCCAAAACCGCTTTCCGAACTCGTTATGGTAGTTATGAATTTCTAGTAATGCCATTTGGTCTCACTAACCCACCGGTGGTGTTCATGGATCTTATGAACCGCGTGTGCAAACCGTATCTTGACAAATTCGTTATCGTGTTCATCGATGATATTTTAGTCTATTCAAAAAGCGAAGAAGAACACGAGGAACACCTCCGACTTGTGCTTGAACTTTTAAGACAAGAACAACTCTATGCCAAATTCTCCAAGTGTGAATTTTGGTTAAAGGAAGTTCAATTTCTTGGTCATGTTGTAAGTGACCAAGGTATTAAAGTCGATCTAACGAAAATCGAAGCCATTAGTAAATGGGAGACTCCTACTACTCCTACTCACATTCGTCAATTCTTGAGTCTCGCCGGGTACTATCGTAGATTCATCGAAAACTTTTCTTTGGTTGCACGTCCTCTAACCGCATTAACTCACAAGGGAAAGAAATTCATTTGGGCGACCGAGCAAGAATCCGCGTTTCAAATCTTGAAGACAAAGCTAACCACCGCTCCTATCTTGTCACTTCCCGAAGGCAATGATGATTTTGTTGTATATTGCGATGCCTCGAAACATGGTTTTGGATGTGTATTGATGCAACGGAAGAAAGTCATTGCTTATGCCTCTCGACAACTAAAAATTCATGAACGGAATTACACGACTCATGATCTCGAACTTGGAGCCGTTGTCTTTGCACTTAAAATGTGGAGACACTATCTTTATGGAACCAAGAGTACTATCTTCACCGATCACAAAAGCCTTCAACACATCTTCGATCAAAAGCAACTAAACATGAGACAACGACGGTGGATTGAAACTTTGAACGATTACGATTGCGAGCTTCGTTACCATCCCGGGAAGGCAAATGTAGTAGCCGATGCCTTAAGTCGAAAAGAAAGGGCGGTGCCTCTTCGTGTCCTAGCTTTAAACATCACCATTCACACCAACCTCAATAGTCAAATTCGTGTAGCCCAAGACGAAGCTCTCAAGGATGAAAACATCTCTCTCGAACACTTGAACGTCCTCACCTCTCGATTCGAAGTTAAAGAAACCGGACTCCGATATTTCGCCGGAAGAATTTGGGTACCTAGTTATGGGGACTTGCGAAGCCTTATTTTGGACGAAGCCCATAAGTCAAGGTATTCGATTCACCCCGGTGCCAATAAGATGTACCACGACCCCAAAGAACAATATTGGTGGCCGAACATTAAAAGGGACGTCGCTACTTATGTTGGAAAGTGCCTAACTTGCTCCAAGGTCAAAGCCGAACATCAAAGACCGTCCGAACTACTTCAACAACCCGAAATCCCGCAATGGAAATGGGAAAGGATAACGATGGATTTTATCACCAAACTACCAAAGACGGTTGGCGGTTATGATACTATTTAGGTCATTGTTGACCGACTCACCAAATCCGCGCACTTCCTAGCCATGAAGGAAACCGACAACATGGAGAAACTCGCACAACTCTACATAAAAGAAATCGTAGCCCGACACGGTGTACCCTTATCGATTATCTCCGACCGAGATGGCCGTTTTGTTTCTAGATTTTGGCGTACTTTGCAAGAAGCATTGGGAACGCATTTAGACATGAGCACCGCATATCATCCACAAATCGACGGACAAAGCGAACGCACAATTCAAACCTTGGAAGACATGCTACGAGCTTGTGTGGTTGATTTCGGAAAAGCTTGGGACAAGCACTTACCTCTCGCCGAGTTCTCTTACAATAATAGTTATCACACGAGTATTAAAGCCGCACCTTTTGAAGCGCTATATGGCCGAAAATGTCGTTCACCTCTTTGTTGGGCCGAGGTAGGCGACGTGCAAATCACCGGACCCGAACTCATTCACGAAACCACCGAGAAAATTGTTCAAATCTGAGATAGGCTTAGGACGGCCGGAAGTCGTCAAAAGAGCTATACCGACAAACGACGCAACGATCTTGAATTTCAGGTCGGTGACCGAGTAATGTTAAAAGTCGCACCTTGGAAAGGTGTAATCCGCTTTGGGAAACGCGGGAAGCTAAATCCGCGGTATATTGGTCCTTTCGAAATTTTGGAGCGTGTTGGAACCGTTGCTTATCGTTTAGATCTTCCGCCTCAACTGAGTTCCGTTCATCCTACTTTCCATATATCTAACTTGAAAAAGTGTTTAGCCGAACCCGAACTCGTCATCCCTCTCGAGGAGCTTACTATCGATGACAAACTTCATTTTGTGGAAGAACCGGTTGAAATTGTGGACACCTCCGTCAAAACGTTAAAACAAAGCCGAATTCCAATTGTCAAGGTCCGTTGGAATGCCAAAAGGGGACCCGAGTTTACTTGGGAAAGACAAGATCAAATGCAAAGGAAGTATCCTCATCTATTCGTAAATTCGGAAACGCAAGATCTCGAGGAAGGAACAACGACTACTACGCCTACTTAAATTTCGGGACGAAATTTCTTTTAAGGAGTAGGTAATGTAACATCCCGCCTTTTTCCGATTACTTTCCGTTTAACTATTTTAAAGTCCGTTATATATTTATAACATCTTTCGTTAATACGCGTTTTAAATTATCTCGATTAGGTAATTCACGCACCCGATTCAAACTTGAGGGACTAAAATTGACACGGGGCAAACTAGTTGACTAGGTCAACTAGTCCACCCCAATCACCACCATTCAACCATCTCCATCTCTCTCTCTTTCTCTCTAGCAAGAACACACACACAATTACCAAATTCATTCAATCACCATCTAAATTCGATCTAGGAGGCTTACAACAAAATAAATTACATATTCGTGATCCTCTCTTCATCCTCTTCATTTTGGTACCAACTTCATCTCGTTTGGGTAACATTTTTAAAACTCTAGATTTCTCTAAATTCGTGTTTTTGACTTGAAATGGTGTTAGTTAGTGTCTATGGCTCATTGTGATGTCGTGTATGTAATTTGTAGGCTCAATCTTGTTATTTGGTGTAACTAGCATGAACACTTGAAATGGGTTAGTTGAACCTTTGATTTTGAATGATAAAATGTGTTTAGATGTTAATGGTTGTGTGTTCAAAGTGTTAGTTACTTCATTAACTTCGTTTTGGTGTGTTGATTGACATGAAAACCTTACATTAACATGATTATTGGTTTTGAGATTTTGGTTAGGGTTTGATAAGCTTTATATGAACTTTTGATGTATCAAATGCTATGAAATATTGTTGATAAGTGTTTTGTTGCAACGTGTGTTTGATTACCTTCGAAACGGCATATCCTACATGTAAATTGGTTACCCGAATCATGAAATGCGTTTTTAGAACTTGAACCTTTGATTATGAACGTTTAATGCAGTTTTGGGTTGTTGTAGGTGTTAAATTACTTGTTGAAATGTGTCTAGTAGTTTTCTTCGTCAAATTACCTTCCCAACGGTATAAAATACTTGACTTGATTGTTTGCGGATCATAAATTGTGTTTATTTGGGTTTTGGTTCGTGTACTTAGAAGCTTACTGCATCAGACTGGAATACCAATCTGGACGCCGTCCAGACACTTGGATGCCGTCCCAGATTTCAAAGCTGGATGCCGTCCAGCTATTTGGACGCCGTCCCAGCCTTCAAAGCTGGACGCCGTCCAGACAATCTGGACGCCTTCCAGATGCACTGACATGCTTCTGTCTTCGTTGGTCATTTTACGAAAAATGTTTGCTATGCTATGGACCTCCGATTCACATGAAACTTGTTCTAACATGCTCATATATGATTAAAAACCTCAGAAAAATAGTTCGGGACCCGACCCGAACGTGTTGACTTTTTGTTGACTTTGACCCGACCTAAGTTGACTTTTAATCAAACTTAACCAAATGTTTGTGCAATCGTTCTAACATGCTTTTATACTTTTACCTTGCATGAAACATGACAATTTGATTCACATGCTATTATGATCGAGTCTTAACGAGCCATAGGACTAATTGAACATCTTTGACCTATCGTGTGTACCGTTATTGATACAACCTATTGTTTAGGTCAAGACTAGCATTGTTCTTTGCACACGTTTACTTGTTGAAGTACTTTACTACTCGTGCACTCAAGGTGAGATCATAGTCCCACTTTTACTCTTTTTGAACTTATATTTGGGATGAGAAAACATAAACATTTCTTTTACTAAGTGAACACAAGTACAGGAAAACAAACATTCTACATACGAGTTTAGAACGAAATCCTCAATTCGATTATCATTAGTTACACTTGCAGGGTGTAAGTGTAGGCGTGAAATTATGTTGTATGGCCATATGGGTTTGACAAACCCTCATCTCGGACGGTTCGCTACCGTCCACAGATGAAATATATTTTCGAGAAACAGTGTTGTTCTAGCACTATGAATGGGGTATCAACGGACGGAATGTTAAGCCTTGATAATTGGGTGCTCGTGAATATTAACTTTTAGAATGTATTACTATTTTTTCTTTGATGTAAATCTTGTGGTTCGACTTACTTTTACTCACTTACTTACTTAAACCTATGATTTCACCAACATTTTCGTTGACAGATTTCTATGTTTTTCTCAGGTCCCTGAACGTTTTGTGATACATGCTTCCGCTCATTATTTTGATACTTGCATTGGATGTCGAGTATATATGCATACATGGAGCGTCTTTTGGCTACTTTTAAATTATGTCGCATAAGTTTCATTTGTACTTATAACTTTGTAACGTAACTTGTGGTGGAACAATTCTTATAAACTTTGAACAATCTTTACAATTGAAATGAATGCGACATATCTTTTGGTCAAACGTTGTTTTAAAGACTTATGACCACGTAACGGGACCTAAGTAGACGGCGCCGTCAATGACGATTTTGTCGGGTCGCTACACCTAAGGAGATACGAAAGGTTATCAGATAAGATAACTGATAAATACCTATGTGATATGGGGTATGAGTTTGTAACTCATTTAAGTATATGTTTCTGGATATTTATATCCATTTCTCATTTCATCAAACACACACACGAACGCATACACAAACACACACATAAACCCTAATTTGATTTTTTGAGCCTTTAGATTAATTGAAGCTAGCAACTTGTTCTATGTGATTTTGTGATCCTCACAAGGTAAGTGTTTCATAGATTCATGCTTTGATTCTTGCTCTAATTGGGTTTTTGTGTTAAATGGGTTTTTGATAGAAATTAGCTCAAATCTAGTAGTTTGATGTTTAAAAACATCAATTGATGTTAGAAATAGGTTGTATATATGTTTAGTAACTTTCTTGTGCTTAAAATTTGGTCAAAAACACTTAGAAATCGAGTTTTGGTGAATTTAGCTTGAAGTCCGTAGGTTGTGTTCAGAATCTGCAGATGATGAACACAGTCGGCCGACTGTCGGTCGACAGTCGACCGACTGGCGAGTGAACCGACCGACTGAGTTTGACTTTCGGCCGATTGTGGAAATACCAAATAAGTCGACCGATTGGGAAAATTAGTCGACCGGTTGTGTCAACAGTCGACCGACTGTCTACGTCAGTCGACCGATTGAGGAGACAGTCGACCGACTGTGTGTCCAGGGCAGAATATTTTACCAAAGTGCCTTTTTCTAGCCGTTATGCTGCTCGTTTGTATTTTGGTGTTCAGGATGTAAATTTTTTGAAAGTGCATAAGTGTTAAGCATGAAAATTTTAGCGGACGCATTTTTTTACTAATTTGCTATAATTCGCTGTCAGTGTGTCTAATCTTGATGGGAACACTATTCTAACTTGGTTTTTGCTGTTCTCAGGAGATAAGGACAAGGATGAAGCTCAGAAATAATAACTGAGCAGTTGCTGGTAATTGGTGAGTGGGTCTATCTAAGGATAGAGTTTAAGTAGCATATCATGCTACTGTGGTTGACTCTTTTACCATGCATAGTGTAGGAGTTGCTATGATAGAATAATATCGTTTGCCTAATGTTGTATGTGAATTTTGTGTACACTGTGTGAATGGCACCAGTCGGGCCTAGGAAAACTGGGGACTCGAGACCGTGCCTAGGAGAGGTTAGAGTCCGTATGAGGTCAACCGTGCCTAGGGGAGGTTGGGTCCATAGGCTACTGATTGTGGAGTATAGTGTGAATGATGCATCCCCTGCATCTGGATAACTATACTGTGAATTGAGTAGCAGGGACTATCGGTAGACTCGGGCCCGATCAGCTGAGATTCGTGTGCTCGTACAAGCCGCCGATCCTCGTATTGTCTTATTGTATGCTAGTTGGTAGTTAGCAAGTGTTGTTGTTAGTATATAGCTTGTGTGTGGTTTAAACTATATCTGTTAGATCGATTCCATTCACTTAGCGGTGCGCTAATCCCCCACATGTTTCCCCCTTTGCAGGTTTAGGTACTGCTAGTCGGGATGGGTATTGATGCAGAAGACATGTTTGACAACCCTACTCTGATGTGGACTTTTGTTTAAATAATGTTTTGTAATAACGTAACACCGTTGTGTAAGCTTAAATGTAATTACACGGATTAATGTAATGACGTGACTTATATTGTGTTTATTATTAAAGTCTTCCGCTGTGTATTAAAAAAAATGGCCGGTGTTACATTAATAATGGAAATACTCTTTACGACATACAAGATCCAGATCCAAGTATATATACAATAATACAATAAATATTAAACTATTTACTCATTTTGACATGTAGTTAATTACTAACCATGTGAAACTAAGTGAAGAACAGATTGGTAAGATGTAATCGTTGAAATATACAACCTTAGAAGAAGAAATGTAAATTACAACTAACGTTCACAATTTACAAGATACTTTAGTTGATTCTTTCAACGACAAATCCTTTGTTGATAAAGGAGACTTTTCAGCAATGAACAATTACTCAAATCAAATATCTGAAAATCTAGGGAAAATATCGGTTGTTAACACCTACTACGATCGGGTAATTTATCAATTATGACTTTAAATTTTCATTGGATTTAATAATAATTTTTGGTTCAATATTGTTGTGCATTTATAAAAATGTATCTTCTTCTACAGGTCGACGAATTACGTATTACTACTCTTGAAAAATTACAAACTATACTCACTATAAGGCAACGAGCTTTGACACGGATCACACTCCACAACTACCAGAAAAGATTGATTTCATTTAATCACCAATGACAAGCTATACCTATATGAGAACATAGTTATCTATTTTTACCTTTCAACAACTTGAATAATAGCGTACGAAAAACAACTGTTATTTATTGATTATATTGCTATAATAAGGTTTATTATCAGCCGACCATTCGACTCTTTAGTTACTTTATGAATTGATCCTTTCGTAATCGTTCATCGTTTTAAATCTCATTTCACTGTTAATTTTTAACTGAACCCGCGAAGTCGCGGGTCTTTAACTAGTTTTCTCTTATGCTAAAACATAAATGGAGCTGGATAATAGTTGGTATATTGTGTTGTCACATATATACGGATACATGATAGTTTTGCCTATAAGACATTAAAACATAGTTTAGTAGTTTGGTTGATACTTTAAGGTTTCATGTTTAAATTTCATTTGAAGCATATCTTGAGCGATCAGAGAAACCGTTCGGAAATAATAACGGGATAATCCAGTTAGACCGTTAACATTTAATTGTAAAATCACTTAATCTACTTGTTACGTGACGAGAGAACCTTATGTATTTACGAATTTCACATGCAGTAGCGGAACTTGAACCCGGATAAAGATAGGGCGGGTGTAAGAATATAATAGATTTTTCATTGTCAGCAGGGGTAAACACTAAAAAAAATCTTATTAATCATGTGAATAAGATTTTTTTGTTTTTTAGTGTAATTTTTTTTTTCGTTAAATCCATGTGGAGCGGATACTCGCTTTGGATAACACTATGTTCCGCCCCCGCACATGCTAGTAATTTTCTAATTAATCATGTGAATTTACATATTTAGTCATATCCACTTAACTATTTTCCTTCGCTTTTATTTACATTTACACTTTATCTATGAAAGCAATTTTCGCTTGTAGTGTGTGTTTTGGCGTAATTGACATGACATTTTTCACAATTTAATATTTTCCTCGTTTTAAATCTATTGTTCACAGAAAAAAACACAATTTAAGAAAAAAAATACTTGTCACATGTACCTTTTTGTTTACTTTCCAGTTTACCCCTTAATTTTTATCTATCTTTTTGTCATGGGGGATGATTCTCACACACACTTTTTTGATTCTCACACACCTATTTTAACCTTTTACTCTTCTAATAATACTCAATTGGTGTGTAAGGATCAAAAAAGTGTGTGTGAGAATCATCCCCCTTTTGTCATACATGAATATCGTATAGATACAAAAGAATTTTATCATATTATTATTACCCATTTATAAAAGTAAACAATTAAATTGGTAAATTTCAAAATAGCATATTAGATTATAGATTTGTGACGAAAGATTATAGATTTGTGACGAAAGGAGTATTAGTTGGAGCTAAGCTTAAAATTAGAGTCAATAGCTCAAGATAGTAGCTAAAGCCTAGAAGTCTAGAAGAAATATTTCAAGTTAAAAACTACAGTACATTATATAAAGACAAAAAGAAATGATAATATAATGAAATATAATTATATTTTTTTCAAAAATAATAATAATAATTTTACGTTATTACAAAAACTATAAGTCACTTTAAATAGATACTTCAAGTGGTTTATGTTTCGGAGCATATTTCATTCTAGCTACTTCAAGTGGTTTATTTCGGAACATATTTCATTCGTAAGCTATTAAAATGTTGTTTACAAATTAATGTTGTAGTAGTAGACCTTTGTTTTAGTTTTGCTAGACTTCGATTATTTTAATGATATAGCTGTTAAAAAGATGAAAGCAATATTGTTACAGTTTCTAAACAATGTTCTTACATGTCACATATATTTGAGGACGAAAAATGTTGGTCAAATGATTTATAGTTTAGCATTGAACATCTACAAGAATACAACTAATATCCATTTGAAAGATGCACAAAATTTTAAAATCAGTGACAAACAGATTATCACGGAGTACTTTTTCCCCCAATAATTAAACAACACAAACCATATCTAAACCTTTTTCAAAAAGAAATAAAATGATTTATTATTAGTATTATTAGCTCAAGTTGGAATGGACAACATTTGAGACAAATCCTCGTCTCAAATTTTGGAAGAACACATGATAAAGTAGTCCCGCTTTTCTTAAAATATTCACCATGATTTCCATACCATGTCGATAATCATAGATATAACAAGTTGTGGAGCCCTCGCTTCGCGTCAGGAGCTTCGTGTTGAATGCGAGTTAAAAAAAAGTCTTGATATATTTTGTAAAAAAAAAAAAATTTCGACATCTAATATTGAAGGGTTGTTCCTTTTGTGAAAGTTGCTTCTTTTAGCGTTCCTTTTTTTTAAAGTTAGTTGATCTATTTTGTAAAAAGAATGTTTTCGACATCTTTTGGTAGCATTGAAGAGTTGTTCATTTTATTAAAGTTGCCTCTTTTATCATTGATGAAAAAAAAAAGATAGTTGATTTTTTTTGTAAAAAAAAAAAATTTCGGCATCTTTTGGTAACCTTGAAGGATTAGTTCTTTTACGAAAGTTGCTTCTTTTATCGTTGAAGACAAAAAAAAAAGGTGAAATGACAAAAATACCCCTGATTACTATTGATGAATAGTGCTACAGGGTTTTGTCATTTAGATAGTATAATAATTTCTCAATTCTGAATATAGATAATATATTAATATTTCTTTTCTACGATTGTTAAAAGATGACGTTATATAGCTATATAGTGTTGTCTTTATTTTCTCTTTTTTTTTTTTGAAAGCCAAGCGGATTTCATTGATATATATAAACGTATGTACATTTTCCAAGCAATAAGCAGCATGATGTAAACATGAAACAAACACGAAACAAACATACAACTAGGAGGAGATTGGAACATACAAACTGCTAAAAGCGACTAGAAAAACAATATTATTCAGCCGTGATCATCGATCACACTAGGATTTGTGATTGTAGACGTTGTTAGACGGATCTTAGAAAAGCTTGTAACTCGATCTAACGGCGGAAATCACTAGAACGAGGCTTAACTGAATTACGGGTCGTGTTGGGGTAGAATTAGTAGAACCTAGGGTTGAAACTAGATTAGAACGACACCTAAACGTGTTGATTCGGTGGGTTTTGGTAATGGGAACGACTGAAACGGAAACGAAATGAATTAGGGTTATGAGAATGTGTAACCTCATAAAGGAGGCTAAGTCTCGTATATATACTGCCTCCAGACACAGTCAGTCGACTGTGTTAGACAGTCAGTCAACTGTGTGAACTTAGTCGGTCGAGTGAGTGAACTCACTCGGTCGACTGTGCTTACAGTTTATTGATTAAAACATTAAAGCAGACACACAACGATTCAATAGTCACAATATCAAATGTTTTTACATAACTGGATGTATTTAAAAGATAAACGACGTACAACTAGGGATTATGCCAGTCAATTGTTGTCTTCTTCACACGATTAGCAATCCATTCATAACTTTTCACTTGAAACTCTTGAAGTGCCATCGATGCCATTCAACCTTTTCACTTTATTTTCTCTATGTTCACGGGTAATATATTCTGCTCCATAATACATTTTAGATTCATAGTTAGTGAAACAATTATTTAAATTATCATGAATAGTAAACAGTTTGTTCCATTTCACAATTTCTTAAGCCAAGATAATCATATAAAACCAGTTCCATTTGGTCACTCCTAACCACAATATACTTTTTTTTCGGGATTAACTACCACATTAGTGTCACATTTGTATATTCTTACCAGGAATAAATTACCACTAAACACTCTCAAATATATAAGGAATAAGTACAAAAATTAAAAATAAAATATGAAATATGACATATTAAATTAAATGATATAAAAAATTATTTGATAATATAATTAATGTTAAACTGCATGAGTTTAATAGTTCAATCTGATTTCAAGTTATCTTGACATGTTATTTATTTCTGGGTTGAGATGTGTTTGCAGTTCAGAAGGCTGAACCAGTGTTACTGTTGTTCCTGTGAAGCTGTGATGCTGGTTAGAGTCATGAGATTACTGGTTGATGTGGTGCAGTTAAAGTTTGGGGGCTAAAGTGTGAAAAACATAAGTTATATTGCTGCTTAAAGAAGTTTCTTCCCAAAGTGTTAATTTATTATCCATAAGGGTGCAAAGTGCAATTGCCAATTCTTCAAAAAATATAAAAAGGGCAATTAGTGATTTTCTTTATCACTTATCTCAAATATCTTCTTCTGCTCTCGTTTTCTCTCAATCCAAAATTAGGATTTTCTAGTATTCATCATCTTCTTAATGTTTCTGTATTTCTAGTTGTGAGATCTATTAAGGTTTATAGTATTCTGCTATAATGTGTCTTGTATTTAAGAGTTTATTAGTTTTGAGAGATATTTCATTTGTGATCGTTTGTTTGTTGGTTTATTCGATTGATCAAGTATTGTTTGAAGTTTTATTTGGTGTTCTTGTGTTGATTCACCAACTCTATTAATTAACGAGTCGTGCATTATCATACTGTAAAGACTCGCCAAAATCGCT
Source organism: Rutidosis leptorrhynchoides (assembly GCF_046630445.1). Lineage (NCBI taxonomy): Eukaryota > Viridiplantae > Streptophyta > Magnoliopsida > Asterales > Asteraceae > Rutidosis > Rutidosis leptorrhynchoides. Next base: position 281,992,260 of record NC_092341.1, on the reverse strand, counting down.
ATTGACGCGGTACGTTATTCATTGATTTCATAGTGAGGTTTTGACCTCTACATATAGACAATCACCGTAAATAATAGTTTACAATAATACATCCGTTGACAATGCAGTCGAAATAAGATACATGGTGATGATTTTGTGAATGCAAAGTTTTCTCGAATAAAGCATGTATGACTCCATGCACATAGCTTGTATAACGTTTAAGCAAACAGCGGAAGACTTCTAGGAACCTGAGAATAAACATGCTTAAAAGTGTCAACACAAAGGTTGGTGAGTTCATAGTTTTAATAGTGCGTATACTCTGTATATAAAGGTGGATCACAAGATTTCAGTTATTTCATCCAAAACGTTTATCAAAATATTCTACGAAATTGAGCACCCTGGTAACTAAACTTAACGTATATATAATAATTACCCCTGTTTTAACATACATGCAACCAACATGTACAATACACGCAAACCAACGTGTACTAAACTTAAATAGCATACGTCCGCTTTATAGTTCAGGCTAGGGTCTCTATACCTGGAACGGACGGGGATGTCAAGCCCTATGGATCCATATACAACTATTCGCGCCCACTAGTTCTTATAACCGGCAGCTACTAGTTACCAAAGCTAAGGGATTTTTGGTTCAAACTCAGTGTAGAATTAAGTATGTACTTGTGTCCATTGCGTATAAAATAAAGTGCATGTATTCTCAGCCCAAAAATATAGATTGCAAAAGAAATTAAAAAGGGATCTATAAACTCACTGTTCAATATTGTGGTTCAATATTGTAGGAAAATGTATGTAGGTGCAACGTAAATGATAAGTGCAAGGTTGGCCTTTGATTCACGAACAATATCCCCAAACAATACCCATAATTTCCTTAGCTAAAACCCATTTGAAACATGTTTTGAAAATCACCCGAGCATAACTCCTTCGTAGTATTTTATGTATACTAATAATACTGATAATAATAATAATATTAAGATTACTAATAATAATAACCTTAATAACAATAATAATATACAGAGTATTATTTATCTAATTCTATATGTTATGTGTATGTGTGTGTAAATTTTTATCGATGAAATGAACTAATTCGTATATATATAGATTAATATAATAATAATATAATAATATAATATAATAAATATATTAATATAATAATATTGAAATAAAATGTAATAATAAAAATTCAATCAATAATTCAATATAATAAATAAATCAAAAGTTTAAAACGTGTGAATTTAAAAGTAGCCGCCTTTGTCATTTTATACCGACAGTTTTCACGGACCGGTATTTCGTGCTCTGTTTCTAATAATTGACGGGTAAAAGTATGAGTAAAAATTCCACTTTATATATATATAATATATATATATATATATATATATATATATATATATATATATATATATATATATATATATATATATATATATATATATATATATATATATATATATATATCTGTTTTGGTCTTAAGCTTTATTAAATTAGTTGTAAAAAGGTTCGTTTATAAAGTTTATACGCATAATATGTGTTTTCCTAGTTTTTGACTGAACAAAGATATATAATATAATAATATAAATATAATATGTAAAGACCCGTCCTAATCCATCCGGAGAATGTCCATATCGATTACAAACGATTCACAATAGTTGGTTACATCGCGAGGTACTTGACCTCTATATTATACATTTTACAAACATTGCATTCGTTTTTAAAAGACAATCTTGCTTTATATCGAATATTGACGACATGCAAATCATTTCATAATATATTCAACTATAAACTGACTAAATAATAATCTTGATGAATTCGACGACTCGAATGCAACGTCTTTTGAAATATGTCATGAATGATTCCAAGTAATATCTTTTAAATGAGCAATTGTACAGCGGAAGACTTCTTTCATACCTGAGAATAAACATGCTTTAAAGTGTCAACCAAAAGGTTGGTGAGTTCATTAGTTTATCATAATAATCATTTCAATATTTTTAATAGACCACAAGATATCATATTTCCATTTCTCATAAACATACGTCCCGTGCATAGAGACAAAATATCATTCATATGGATTGAACACCTGGTAACCGACATTCACAATATGCATATACGAATATCCCCATCATTCCGGGATCCTCCATCGGACATGATATAAATTTCGAAGTACTAAAGCATCCGGTACTTTGGATGGGGCTTGTTTGGCCCGATAGATCTATCTTTAGAGTTCGCGTCAATTAGGGTGTCTGTTCCCTATTTCTTAGATTACCAGACTTAATAAAAAGGGGCATATTCGGTTTAATAATTCAACCATAGAATGTAGTTTCGATTACTTGTGTCTATTTCGTAAAACAGTTATAAAAGTTGCGCATGTATTCTCAGCCCAAAAATATAAAGGGTAAAAAGGCAAATGAAACTCACACATATAATTATTGTAAAACAGTTAATAAAGCATTTGCACGTATTCTCAGCCCAAAAATATATATAAAAAGGGAATAATGAAACTCACCTAATGTATTTTGTAGTGAAAATACATAAGACAACTTTTAACAATGCAGGCCTGGCCTCGGATTCACGAACGTATATCATTTGTATATATATCAATACCTATAATCGTAATCGAACAATTTCATATATCATAACTTTATATATATCATTTATTTAGTTTGTATATATATTTGGAAATAATTATTATTTATATAATTTGATGTATATACCTATATTAAAAATATCTAATTTGTCATATATGAATAATTATATACAGACTGTTAATATATTTAAAACATACTTATAACCTTAATAATATTCTTAGAACTTTTATTTTCATGAACCTATTCATTTTTAATACTAATATTATAGATGATACTACTAATAATAATAACGATGATAGTTTTAATAATAAATCTCATAATAGTGATATTATCAGTGGTTTTTAATAATTTAAATAATTTAACAATAATGATAATGAAACTTATAATTTTTGATAATAATACTAACATAATAGTTTTAATCATAATGGTACTACTAATATCAATCTTAATGATAATACTAATAACGGTAACAATATTGAGTAATAATAACTATAAAGATAATAATGTTAATATTTAATGATACTTATGTTTGTAATATAAATAATAATTCTAATAATTATGAAATGATATTAATACTAATGAAAAATAATAATAATAATAATACTTATTCTATTAAAATAACTAAATTCAAAATACTCATAATAATAACTTTAATAATAATAACAATAACAATAGTAATACTAATACTAATAATAATAATAATAATAATAATAATAATAATAATAATAATAATAATAATAATAATAATAATAATAATAATAATAATAAAAATACAACCTTTGAAGGAAGGCTACAAAAAAAATGTCGCTGCACAGACTCGAACCCGAGACCCCTCGGATTAACACAAACCCTCCAAACCGTCCTTCTGCTTCTACTTATCTGATTAATACCCCGCAAACAAATATTTATATCCTATATCTGTCTGGTTCCAACATCTTCTTCACTCGACTTTAATTCAGTCAGAGGATATTCAATTTAACAAGAAAAGGAGTTCAAAGTCTAAATTAGGATTTTAAATCTAATTAAAAACGAATTGTAATTGGAAAATTTTGTTTTAAAAAAAAAAATAAAATAAAAAAAATGTTGTTACAGGTTCGTATGAACGACCCAACTCAAATACTGATTTAGAGTTTTAAGACGTTTTAGAGAAAGACTATAACACCAAATATGTTTCAAATAACATAAAGAAACTATACAAATCGCCAATTGATCTTGATTTACAACAAATAACGCGAATTCGACGAAGAACAATCGTTTGACTTTTTATCTCAATAACTTTGACTTCAAAAAATTGGAGTTCGTTAGAATGATTTGAGTTTGAAAACTTTTCAGATAGTTTAAATGAAAGATTTAAAACATAATTGCATTTAAGGAATTTAAAATTCCTTACCGAATCGAGTTATGGTGAATTTATTTTAAGAACAGGGACAGGCGACAATGTTCTTCACTTTTCTGTTGAATTTGATTTAATTAAGGCTGTAACAGATATTTGTATGTGAGAGTTGATTTTGTACTGACAATTTGAATCCTATACAACTGGATTTGATCGTGTTTTACATCAATTTGGTCGACAAAAGTATTTTATCAGGTACGTACTATATATATAAAAAAATATAAAAAGCTGATTGAAACCCCTAACAGATTTTGTTTGATATAGATGATTAGATCGACTGGTTAATTCCAATAGACAAATTACACAGCTAAGACAATGACATGAAACTTAATTTGATTATCTTCAAGTAGTAATATGTATACATTTATTTATATATGATTATACTGTATTTATTAAATATATAAATATCTGTATCTGTAATTGAATATATACGTATTCTATCTGGTATATGTATATGTACATATATCTGATTATAATAAATATATACATGTATAATAATATTAATTTTATTAATAAGTATATAAATAATAATAATAATAATAATAATAATTAATAATGATAATAGTAATAGTAATATATCCTTAATACTAAAAAAATATATATACTAATAACAATAATAATAAAATTGCTATATTTTAAATGATAAAATAATTAATAATTCTAATAGTAATAATAATAGTTCTTAATGATAATAATAATAATAATAATATCGAATAATAATACTAATATTAATCATAATAAATTATAATTTTACTACTAGCTTTAATATTAATGATAATATTAATAATTATAATAATCTTAATAATAATAAATAATAATCATAAATCAAATGTATCAAATTTCATATATATACAATAATATTAATAATGCTGATATTACTATTGATGTTAATAACAAGAATGAAAGTGGAGATACAAATTAAATGTACCAAGTTTCATGTCATAATTTTGTTAATACTATTAATAATAAATGCAATAATAATATTTCAACTTAAATGTATTTACTTTTATATCTATCGTGATATTCATAATACTGATATTAGTATTAATATTAATATTTATTTCAGTATGAAATGTACTAATAATATTGTTAATAATTATATTTTAGCTTGTAATTACATATACCTTATTAGTTTTGTAATGTTTCATATAATATACATTATTTATTATTTATATATTTAACAATATACATATAGTAATAGTTATGTATCGAAATCATATATGTATTCAATCTACTATATATATAATTATGTTTTTAAATATCAAGTTTTTATTGTATGTCCTAACTTATCTTACGTCTTTACTTACAGAAACTAAATCTTATAATATTTTATTAATGTATTTTCAGTTATTATTTTATCATATATATATCTACACATATATTCATTTATAAATAATTGTTCGTGAATCGTCGGGAATAGTCGAATGGTAATTGAATAGATGAATATAGTTTCAAAGTTTTCGAGACTCAATAGTATAGACTTTGCTTATCGTGTTGGAAACATATAAAGATTAAATTTAAGTTTGGTCGGAAATTCCCGGGTCATCACAGTACCTACCCGTTAAAGAAATTTCGTCCCGAAATTTGAGTGAGGTCGTCATGGCTAACAATAAATATGTTTTCTTGACGAATAGAGTTTTCATCATTACAGAATAATACATATAAAATAATTCGATTATTCGAAGAGCACGAATGAAACTATCATGAGAGAGGTCCCAACGGGCATCGTCCACCTTCGCCCAAAAACTTGCCCAAATTTTTTTTTTTTTAGCCGTTAGTAAAAAAAATTCCAACGGCTATCCCAACGGTCACTTTTACACTATATAAACACCAACCATATAATTCATTTTATACACTCAAACGTATATGTTCTTTTATATTTCCACCTTTCTCAAAATCAAAATCAAACACTCCCAAACTGTAAAATGTTACTACTTCCCCCAATGATTGTTTCATTCGATGTTCATTACGGAGGTGATTTCCGTAATCAAATGAAGGAATATGAGTGGGGTGACAGTATTTCGTTTGAAGATATCGATATTCGTGATGTTGGTTTACAAGACTTGCTATCCTTTCTGAAGGAAAAAGTTCCGTGTGAATTCACGTCTGTGTTCTTTTATAAAGACGATTATGATGTGGATTGTAGGGCAAGTTTTCTGTATACCGATGATCAATGGTACTTTATAAAAGATACCATTGAAGATCACGGTAAACGTATTTCTTTGTATGCGGTTCTTGAAGATGAAGAGACGTTGGGTTATCGTTACCTTGATGAATCAGCTGAAGTAGCAGTTGAAGCATCAAGAGAAATACCGATGTCTCCAGAGTACCTCACGGATGGTGAAATGACTGGTGAACGCTACTTTGTAGATGACAATTGACGACGACGAGTAGTTTGATTGTAATCTTTTAATTTTCAATTGTCGTGATGTTTTAATTTTTAATTATTGTAATTTCAGTGTTGTTGTCGAGTTTTATATCTTCCTTTATGTTTCGGAGCTCTTCGTCTTTTTAATCTCCTCTCGATCTCTAGTAAAACGAGTAATGGTCTAGAATTTGTAAGTATGGTGTTTCGAATGAATTTAATGTTATAATCAAGAAAGAACATAATAGCACGATTTGATTCATCAAATTACCAGAATCATTGGGAATAGAGCTATCAAGAATATACTTTCTTGATATGTTCAGAAGTTAATTAGAATGAAAGAGTTATGTAACATGACACATGATGGTGGTATGATCTACTGTGAACCATCATGTCCCATTAGAACTCAGCATGACTTACTGTAATATAATCACGTTGATCAAGTGTCATTATATTATATTAACTCATGCATCAGTTCCCAACATTACTTCAATAACATTCATATTTTAAGCTCGAAAGTTTAAAGAATATAGAAACTAACAGTTTCTATATGATGTAATACTGATAGCACGAAAAGATTAATGATTTCAGATAAGAATAGTTATAAAAATATCTTCAGAAATATGGAGGGTATTTATAATGAAAAAAAAATACTATGATGTCTTGGAATTTCTAATATCGAAGGATGATAAAAACTATTATCTGCAAGGGTTTAGAGTAAGGAGCAAGATATTCACTAAAGACTTTAGCAGACATTGAATCATTTGGATTCTTTGAAGTCAAACTTATTCTCTGTGATTTGTCCACGGCTTTCTTCATAGTTTCGCATAATCTGCTTTTCGGTACTAAATTTTCTATTGAATGTTTCCAATATAATGATACACAGGAAACACGAGGAGGTATATAATTTCGGACGAGAATATTTATGAAAATATCCTCAGAAATATCGAAGATACTGATGAGGATATTTTTGGAATTTCTAAGTTCGATGGTTGATGGAGAAAGATTTTTCGCAAGATTTTAACATGACTTCGGAGCGAGATATTCTCTAAAGATTTCAACGGATCCAAAATTTTCTGGATTCTTTGTATATAGGGTATGGTCCTTGTATTTATCCTTGGTCTTCTTCATGGTTAGCTCAATCCGTTTTTCAGTTCCAACTTTTCTGAGCTTTTCCAACATACTATTCTTTATCATTAAACTTCCGATGATTAAGGTCGTTTACGGTTGTCTACAGTTTCTGCTGCTTCATTCAGCTTTTTCAACATTCAGAGTATTAATTCGTAGACTGGGTGCTTTTCAGAATTTCAGAATGAAAGATCATAGTTCTAAGAGATAAATGTTATATGTATACATATAACTGTTGATGTAGAAACGTCGCGAGATTTAAAATACTGATTTACTGATTCCCAGTAAGGCAATTCTTGTTACAAAACGAGAATGAGTATATGATAGGGTATTTATGAATAAATATAGTGATTTATCAAAGTGACTTACGTCAAAGAGTAGTGAAGTTGTTGGTACGTTTACTGTTAATGTGGTGGGATATAAACAGTTCCCCGGTAACGAAGGCGAAAAGACAACGTATGTATCAAGGTTATGATAAAGTTGTTTCAAACGAAAAGTCGAAGTTGACTTGCTGGAGCTGTGACAAAATTGGCTATTTTGAAGAAGAACTGCAAAGTTATTTTTGGGTAATAATAACACTAAAGAAATTAGCACAGTTATGTGTTAAAGTTTACTCAGTTTCTGAGAGTTTTTCAAGTGCATTACTATATGCATCAATCTTTTCTTCCGTAGATGAAGTGCGGTTGGTTCATCCTATCGACTGAGGCGTTTTCAAGAATCATGAAAGGTTTGAACGCAGAATGTAATCGTGAAGATACAAATGATGTTTAAGACGAAATCAAGTGGCAACTTGAAGAATTGTTTAGTTTCATATGTTATAAATAATATTTTAATTCATTTTAATTGTTCAATGTTATTAGTCTACAGTCGATAGTCCACAGTTGACAGTGCAATCATTCATATATAGTTTAATATATAATATTCGAATTAATTAATACATGTTGTGACCCGTATACGTCTCAGACTCTATCACAACTCAAACTATATATATTATTGTAGAATCAACCTCAACCCTGTATAGAGAACTCGATCATTACTGCATATAGAGTGTCTATGGTGATTCCAAATAATATATATAGATGCGTCGATATGATATGTCAAAACCTTGTATACGTGTCCCGATATTTAAAGTGTGTAAAATAAATACAGAAATTAAATGACAATAATTAAAGTGCGTAAGATAAATAACAGAAATTAAATGACGATAAATAAAGTTGCGAGAATATAAATTGCGATAAATAAACTGCGATAAATAAATTGCGATAATTAAATTGCAATAAAATAAAATGTTATACGGGATTAACAGTTAGCTAGAAATAGTTAGCTAGGATTTTGTCAGCGTGGTTTCTTAACAAAATTTCATATTGTTAATTAGTCTGTTTCTAATCAATTTTTATTGTGTCCATTATTTCTTCATTATGCCACTTGTTGGATTCTGATATGTCAAAATCCTAATATGAAATTGAATTTGAATGAAAATAGTTATTCTTTGGTGAACGGATACGTATATCGGTGGATGTAAGTAGGATAGTATATGACTGTTGAAACAGATTCGAAGAACGTACAATGTAACTTATTAATGTGAAATTTAAATATTCCTCGGGTATTACCTACCCATTAAAATATTTTCACCATTACAGTTTGTACAAGAGAATTTTTAATTACAATCTTTATGAAAACATATATACATATATATTTTCTTCAGATGTATTCATGGATTTAATGAGTTAATATGATATTAAACTCATTTGCTTTTCGGTTGTAACTAGAATAAATAATCTCTAAAACTTTAGAGATTACATATTTGCCATGTCGAACGAAGATAATTGAGGTAGAACGATACGTAGAACGAAGGTCATACTCAAAGTACAGATGATGATATTGCAGCATGGATTGTTGATGGTACTGGTGCTATTATTGATGGTACTGTTGGTGCCGGTGATGTTGCTGAAGCTGGTACATTTTGCACCATATTCTCCGAATTGATTATTCTAGCGCGAAGTTCATTGACTTATTACTCCAGGATGATTGTCGATCGGAACGAGCGGATGAATAAGGTTTAGAATTGTGGATAGAATATAATCTTGTCGAGTTACCCTGGAGATGAGACTGAAAATGGTGTCTCGAACAGGTTCGCCGGTAAACGATTCAGATTCATTGTGAGGTGAATTCAGTTGGTGGAAGGGATTGCCTTCTGCGCGTTTCCATTAATTAATTCGACTACGAACCCATCAAATGAATTGATAATGGCTGATTGGTTGATTCATGATGATGACGCTGTTTTCGGAGTTTAGGTGAACATCTATGTCGGAATAGCTGTCGGAATAGCTATCGGAATAGCTATCGGAATCTGAGGGACTTGAACTGGTTGTAGGATTCATCTCGTACGATCAAGTGAAGGATTTTCGATAAGAAATAGATTATAGGATGTAGATTAGTACCCTGCGATACATAATTTACATATGCATATATAATACTAAAATCTCATAAGTTACGGAGGAATCTATGGGAGTTGTCAGGCAAAGTTCAGTAACAGATACGCTAAGATATGAAGTAGCAGACACGCTAAGATATGAATTTTGTCTATACACTATTCATGAAGTCAATGCAGTAAAACGTGTCTAGACTAAGAATGATAAGCAAGTGATTCTCTAAGAATGATAAGCAGGTAATTTTTGACACAAAATGATAAGCAAAACTTTTGACATGCAGACACGGTCGAAGTCCCGACTCACTAATGCATCCTAACGACTTATCAGTTAGACACACTAATGCAGACATGGTTCGTTAAGACCACCGCTCTGATACCAATTGTAAAGACCCATCCTAATCCATCCGGACAATGTCCATATCGATTACAAACGATTCACAATAGTTGGTTACATCGCGAGGTACTTGACCTCTATATGATACATTTTACAAACATTGCATTCGTTTTTAAAAGACAATCTTGCTTTATATCGAATATTGACGACATGCAAATTATTTCATAATATATTCAACTATAAACTGACTAAATAATAATCTTGATGAATTCGACGACTCGAATGCAACGTCTTTTGAAATATGTCATGAATGATTCCAAGTAATATCTTTTAAATGAGCAATTGTACAGCGGAAGACTTCTTTCATACCTGAGAATAAACATGCTTTAAAGTGTCAACCAAAAGGTTGGTGAGTTCATTAGTTTATCATAATAATCATTTCAATATTTTTAATAGACCACAAGATATCATATTTCCATTTCTCATAAACATACGTCCCGTGCATAGAGACAAAATATCATTCATATGGATTGAACACCTGGTAACCGACATTCACAATATGCATATACGAATATCCCCATCATTCCGGGATCCTCCATCGGACATGATATAAATTTCGAAGTACTAAAGCATCCGGTACTTTGGATGGGGCTTGTTTGGCCCGATAGATCTATCTTTAGAGTTCGCGTCAATTAGGGTGTCTGTTCCCTAATTCTTAGATTACCAGACTTAATAAAAAGGGGCATATTCGGTTTAATAATTCAACCATAGAATGTAGTTTCGATTACTTGTGTCTATTTCGTAAAACAGTTATAAAAGTTGCGCATGTATTCTCAGCCCAAAAATATAAAGGGTAAAAAGGCAAATGAAACTCACGCATATAATTATTGTAAAACAGTTAATAAAGCATTTGCACGTATTCTCAGCCCAAAAATATATATAAAAAGGGAATAATGAAACTCACCTAATGTATTTTGTAGTGAAAATACATAAGACAACTTTTAACAATGCAGGCCTGGCCTCGGATTCACGAACCTATATCATTTGTATATATATCAATACCTATAATCGTAATCGAACAATTTCATATATCATAACTTTATATATATCATTTATTTAGTTTGTATATATATTTGGAAATAATTATTATTTATATAATTTGATGTATATACCTATATTAAAAATACCTAATTTGTCATATATGAATAATTATATACAGACTGTTAATATATTTAAAACATAAAAAATAACCTTAATAATATTCTTAGAACTTTTATTTTCATGAACCTATTCATTTTTAATACTAATATTATAGATGATACTACTAATAATAATAACGATGATAGTTTTAATAATAAATCTCATAATAGTGATATTATCAGTAGTTTTTAATAATTTAAATAATTTAACAATAATGATAATGAAACTTATAATTTTTGATAATAATACTAACATAATAGTTTTAATCATAATGGTACTACTAATATCAATCTTAATGATAATACTAATAACGGTAACAATATTGAGTAATAATAACTATAAAGATAATAATGTTAATATTTAATGATACTTATGTTTGTAATATAAATAATAATTCTAATAATTATGAAATGATATTAATATCAATGAAAATAATAATAATAATAATACTTATTCTATTAAAATAACTAAATTCAAAATACTCATAATAATAACTTTAATAATAATAACAATAACAATAGTAATACTAATACTACTACTACTAATAATAATAATAATAATAATAATAATAATAATAATAATAATAATAATAATAATAATAATAATAATAATAATAATAATAATAATAATAATAATGGTAATAAAAATACAACCTTTGAAGGAAGGCTACAAAAAAAATGTCGCTGCACAGACTCGAACCCGGGACCCCTCGGATTAACACAAACCCTCCAAACCGTCCTTCTGCTTCTACTTATCTGATTAATACCCCGCAAACAAATATTTATATACTATATCTGTCTGGTTCCAACATCTTCTTCACTCGACTTTAATTCAATCAGAGGATATTCAATTTAACAAGAAAAGGAGTTCAAAGTCTAATTTAGGATTTTAAATCTAATTAAAAACGAATTGTAATTGGAAAATTTTGTTTAAAAAAAAACAAAATAAAAAAAAACTTGTTGTTACAGGTTCGTATGAACGACCCAACTCAAATACTGATTTAGAGTTTTAAGACGTTTTAGAGAAAGACTATAACACCAAATATGTTTCAAATAACATAAAGAAACTTTACAAATCGCCAATTGATCTTGATTTACAACAAATAACGCGAATTCGACGAAGAACAATCGTTTGAATTTTTATCTCAATAACTTTGACTTCAAAAAATTGGAGTTCGTTAGAATGATTTGAGTTTGAAAACTTTTCAGATAGTTTAAATGAAAGATTTAAAACATAATTGCATTTAAGGAATTTAAAATTCCTTACCGAATCGAGTTATGGTGAATTTATTTTAAGAACAGGGACATGCGACAATGTTCTTCACTTTTCTGTTGAATTTGATTTAATTAAGGCTGTAACAGATATTTGTATGTGAGAGTTGATTTTGTACTGACAATTTGAATCATATACAACTGGATTTGATCGTGTTTTACATCAATTTGGTCGACAAAAGTATTTTATCAGGTACGTGCTATATATAAAAAAAATATAAAAAGCTGATTGAAACCCCTAACAGATTTTGTTTGATATAGATGATTAGATCGACTGGTTAATTCCAACAGACAAATTACACAGCTAAGACAATGACATGAAACTTAATTTGATTCTCTTCAAGTAGTAATACGTATACATTTATTTATATATGATTATACTGTATTTATTTAATATATAAATATCTGTATCTGTAATTGAATATATACGTATTCTATCTGGTATATGTATATGTACATATATCTGATTATAATAAATATATACATGTATAATAATATTAATTCTATTAATAAGTATATAAATAATAATAATAATAATAATTAATAATGATAATAGTAATAGTAATATATCCTTAATAATAAAAAAAAATATATACTAATAACAATAATAATAAAATTGCTATATTTTAAATGATAAAATAATTAATAATTCTAATAGTAATAATAATAGTTCTTAATGATAATAATAATAATAATAATATCGAATAATAATACTAATATTAATCATAATAAATTATAATTTTACTACTAGCTTTAATATTAATGATAATATTAATAATTATAATAATCTTAATAATAATAAATAATAATCATAAATCAAATGTATCAAATTTCATATATATATACAATAATATTAATAATGCTGATATTACTATTGATGTTAATAACAAGAATGAAAGTGGAGATACAAATTAAATGTACCAAGTTTCATGCCATAATTTTGTTAATACTATTAATAATAAATGCAATAATAATATTTCAACTTAAATGTATTTACTTTTATATCTATCGTGATATTCATAATACTGATATTAGTATTAATATTAATATTTATTTCAGTATGAAATGTACTAATAATATTGTTAATAATTATATTTTAGCTTGTAATTACATATACCTTATTAGTTTTGTAATGTTTCATATAATATACATTATTTATTATTTATATATTTAACAATATACATATAGTAATAGTTATGTATCGAAATCATATATGTATTCAATCTACTATATATATAATTATGTTTTTAAATATCAAGTTTTTATTGTATGTCCTAACTTATCTTACGTCTTTACTTACAGAAACTAAATCTTATAATATTTTATTAATGTATTTTCAGTTATTATTTTATCATATATATATCTACACATATATTCATTTATAAATAATTATTCGTGAATCGTCGGGAATAGTCGAATGGTAATTGAATAGATGAATATAGTTTCAAAGTTTTCGAGACTCAATAGTATAGACTTTGCTTATCGTGTTGGAAACATATAAAGATTAAATTTAAATTTGGTCGGAAATTTCCGGGTCATCGCATAATATAATAATCATAATAATATAATAATAATTCGTAACAATTTAGAATCAAAATGAATTTTAATATTTTAAAAAGTTGTATTTCTTAAATACTTTAGGAGTATGTTATGTAACTTATAATTAATAATTTCTATCATGACGTTTTCATGTGAATAGTAAATTAATTAATTTCGTTTCATTTACTATTCATATGAATAGTAAATGAATTAATTTTGATTCAACTATTTAAGTTACATTGTTGTACGTTGTGCCTTACAGCTTGTACATCTTTGATTTAATTACATTTTTCTTATAAATTAAGAAAAATTACATCATAAAAATAAAACGATTAAATACGTAAAAATTTTAATTTGAAAATTGCATCATTCAATAGTAATTTTTTATCATTTCATATATAAATATTATTCGCATGTTTCTGTATATATATACACACACACATAATTATATAATTATCACAAGTTATGACGTTCGTGAATCGTCGAACAAACAAGGTGGTCAACCGTTATATAAAACTCATTTACAAAAGTTTTAAAACTTGTCAAAATGCATTGCTTATAATGACAAAAATATTAAATCATATAGAGAATTGGTTTAAATAAGTCGAAATTTTTCGGGTCATCACTGTACCTCCCCGTTAAAGAAAATTTCGTCCCGAAATTTTGACAGAGGTCGTCATGGTTGATCGTAAGAATATTTTTATGAAGAATATAAGTTGAAATTTAGAGTTTTTTATACCATTGAGTAATATGGATAAAAAATTTGATTACTTGTAGCGCATGAAAAAATTATCGCAAAAGAGTGAAATGATGAAATCAAAGGTTCGTCTTAACTCTTGACGTAGTCACGGTTGATTTTCGGAATTCAAGGAAATTAAAGAAGATCTTTGTAATCTATATAAGATTTGATTCTTCGGTGATTAAGGAAATTATGGTTTTCTTTGATTAAATGCGTAATCTGCCTCGATTGCTATGTCCGTTATTTCACTATAAATCAACCTCTTCCGTTCCATTATTTTCATCACTCCTACATCTTCTTCCTCATTTCATACCTTTAAAAGATTTTGAAAATACTTCATCCAGTTCTGATCCTTGATCTCATTCTGACTATCACCACAATCATCCTTCTATTCCAACTCCCACAGGAGGAATCTGTTTACTTCTACTTCGCTCTTGGGGTAGTGGTTTTCATAATCCTTCCTTGCATTTGTCTTTCCATAATTATTGACATCTACGGTTAATGAACCCTTCTGTTTGCTGTGATTTATACTCCTATATTTCGAAGCTTTGTGATATTGTTTCCTCTTCTCGACTTTGTGTGAAGCAAATAATGGTCCAGAATTCGTAGGTATGAAGTTTCAGATGAACATAACTAATGTTCTAAGAAAGAAATGGTAATAGCGCGATCTGGCTTGTTAAATTACCAGAAAATCACTGAAAACCGAATCATCAAGAAAAATATTTTTTTGATATGTTTAGAGGTTAAATAGAATGAAAGAGTTATGTAACATGGTTCATGATGAGGGTATGATCTGTGAACCTTTATCACGTTCCATTAGAAACTCAGCATGACTTACTGTAATATAACCACGTTGGCCAGGCATCATTATATTATATAACTCATGCTTCAACTCCCAACACTTCTCCAGAAATCATTCATAATTTAAACTTAAATTTTATAGAAGGATAGAAACTAAAACAGTTTCTTTTATGATGTAACATAGATAGCATGAGGAGATAGATGATTTCAGACAAGAATAATTATGAAGGTATCTTCAGAAATATCAAGGATATTTATACTTAAAGATACGAGATATCTTAGAATTTCTAAGATCGAAAGATGATGAAGAGGATTTGTCCGCAAAGGTTTAGAGTCAGGAGCAAGGTATTCGCTAAAGATCTCAGCAGAAACTGAATCATTTGGATTCTTTAAAGCTAGATTTAGTCTTTGTGATTTGTCCACAGCCTCCTTCATGGTTTGCTCTATCCGTTTTTCAGTACCAAATTTTCTCATTTTCTGAGCTTTTTCAACACGCTATTCTTCATTATAACAACCCTCATTTTTCCGTTCTGAAGTGACTAAAATGCCCTTAGGGTTTCACCAGGTTATTTTGGGTACTTGAGTTAGGGTTTTTATCTGTTCATAATTAATGATCTTAATTAATACTTGAATTTATTAATCTTAAACCCTAACCCTAATATTAAATAATAAATAAACTATATATAATATTAAGTGGTGACAAATTATAAATTAAAAACTAATTAGAAGTAAATTTAAATTAATAAAAGATATGAACAAATAATGTAAATTAAATAAATACAACTTATTTAAATAAATGTAACTTTAATAATAATAATAATAAAATTATATATATATATATATATATATATATATATATATATATATATATATATATATATATATATATATATATATATATATATAGTAAATGCCATAAAAATATCTATAAATATGTATTTGTATAATATATTGGCTTTTAGAGAGAAAAAAAGAAATAATTAACTTGCTCTTTAAGCTAACAAATCCTAGTCTAATACAAATTATTGTTCTTGATCACCAAATAATTGAGTGAGATTAGGAAACCTAACACATGACTTTGTTTCCTATATAAACCCTCATGTTATTCATACTTGGCATCACAAAATAAACCCCACAAATATGCATTTAGTCGACAGCCTTCCTGCAGTCTTTCCTCTATTTTCTGTCGACTAAAACAGCCCTCATGTAGCCTTCTTTTGTCGACCAACAACCCTCCAAAATACCACCTAAAAATCGACTATCATCACCACCATAACAGCCTTTTTGCAGTCGACTAAACAACTCTTCAAAAACCTGCTGTGCAGTCGACAAAACCCCACCAAAATAGCCCTACAATCGCCTGCTGTACCTGTTGTGTTGCTACTGTGCTGTCGAACCAAAACAGACCCAAAACCTCTCAATTGGGTCGTTGTTGCTGCTGCTACTGGTTTCTGTTTCGCATCATCATCATCATCAATTCTTAGTCTCATTCCTAATAAGGTAGCCTAAACCCTAGCTTAATCTTGTTTTAAATTTATTACTTTTAAGATTATAAGTATATTGTTATAAGTATGATGATGTTTATTAAAGATGATTATGAATAAGGATTACAAGTTTATTAATAAGTTTGTAATTAAAAGAATTAAGATTATGTCTATGAATAAGATTAAAAGTATTATGATTGTGAAGTATTAGTAATTTGATAATTATTAAGTATACGATTATGATTAATAAGTTTGAGTATGATTTATGCATGAATAATGATAATGAATTAGGTTTGATCATGAAACAAGTTAATGATAATAGTTGAATTTAAAAGTAAACTTTATTATGAATTATGATTATGTTTATGTATAAGTATTATGGTAATAGTAGTATGATTATGATTGTAGAGTAATAAGATAAAGATTATGAATATGAATTGATTATGGCTAATAAGGTTAGGGTTAATGAATATGATTAGTTATTATGTTGAAAAGTTATGATTTTATCTGATAATGATTAAAGTTATTAGGTTAAGTTTATGATAAAAAGTTATGATTGTATGATTAGTAATGTATAATGATAATGATATACATGCATGCATCTGACGACCCAGAAATTTCCGACCAAATTTAAACTTAATCTTTATATGGTATCGACATGATAAGCAAAGTCTATTAAACTGAGTCTTAAAATTTTTAAACTGTTTCATGAAATCACTTGACCTTTGACTATTACCGACAATTCACGAACAGTTATATGTAAATAAATTAATTTATATATATAAATATAAGTATAAATGTATATATTCATTTGAATTAATATAATACAATTTAGTCATTTGTTTTAAGGATATAAAGTAATATACAAAAGAATTAAGCTATTATTAAAATGGATCTATATATATATATATATATATATATATATATATATATATATATATATATATATATATATATATATATAGTAAATGCCATAAAAATATCTATAAATATGTATTTGTATAATATATTGGCTTTTAGAGAAAAAAAAAGAAATAATTAACTTGCTCTTTAAGCTAACAAATCCTAGTCTAATACAAATTATTGTTCTTGATCACCAAATAATTGAGTGAGATTAGGAAACCTTACACATGACTTTGTTTCCTATATAAACCCTCATGTTATTCATACTTGGCATCACAAAATAAACCCCACAAATATGCATTTAGTCGACAGCCTTCCTGCAGTCTTTCCTCTATTTTCTGTCGACTAAAACAGCCCTCATGTAGCCTTCTTTTGTCGACCAACAACCCTCCAAAATACCACCTAAAAATCGACTATCATCACCACCATAACAGCCTTTTTGCAGTCGACTAAACAACTCTTCAAAAACCTGCTGTGCAGTCGACAAAACCCCACCAAAATAGCCCTACAATCGCCTGCTGTACCTGTTGTGTTGCTACTGTGATGTCGAACCAAAACAGACCCAAAACCTCTCAATTGGGTCGTTGTTGCTGCTGCTACTGGTTTCTGTTTCGCATCATCATCATCATCAATTCTTAGTCTCATTCCTAATAAGGTAGCCTAAACCCTAGCTTAATCTTGTTTTAAATTTATTACTTTTAAGATTATAAGTATATTGTTATAAGTATGATGATGTTTATTAAAGATGATTATGAATAAGGATTACAAGTTTATTAATAAGTTTGTAATTAAAAGAATTAAGATTATGTCTATGAATAAGATTAAAAGTATTATGATTGTGAAGTATTAGTAATTTGATAATTATTAAGTATACGATTATGATTAATAAGTTTGAGTATGATTTATGCATGAATAATGATAATGAATTAGGTTTGATCATGAAACAAGTTAATGATAATAGTTGAATTTAAAAGTAAACTTTATTATGAATTATGATTATGTTTATGTATAAGTATTATGGTAATAGTAGTATGATTATGATTGTAGAGTAATAAGATAAAGATTATGAATATGAATTGATTATGGCTAATAAGGTTAGGGTTAATGAATATGATTAGTTATTATGTTGAAAAGTTATGATTTTATCTGATAATGATTAAAGTTATTAGGTTAAGTTTATGATAAAAAGTTATGATTGTATGATTAGTAATGTATAATGATAATGATATACATGCATGCATGTGACGACCCAGAAATTTCCGACCAAATTTAAACTTAATCTTTATATGGTATCGACATGATAAGCAAAGTCTATTAAACTGAGTCTTAAAATTTTTAAACTGTTTCATGAAATCACTTGACCTTTGACTATTACCGACAATTCACGAACAGTTATATGTAAATAAATTAATTTATATATATAAATATAAGTATAAATGTATATATTCATTTGAATTAATATAATACAATTTAGTCATTTGTTTTAAGGATATAAAGTAATATACAAAAGAATTAAGCTGTTATTAAAATGGATCTATATATATATATATATATATATATATATATATATATATATATATATATATATATATATATATATATATATATATATGATTGTTATACATAATTAATATGTATATTGTAATATATATAAATATATAAATGTTAAATATTCAACTATGTTATTATATAAAATAAGTATTACATAATTAATAAAATATAAGGATAAATATTATATGTAATCACAAGTTAAAATATAAATATTATATATAATTATATATATATATATATATATATATATATATATATATATATATGATTGTTATACATAATTAATATGTATATTGTAATATATATAAATATATAAATGTTAAATATTCAACTATGTTATTATATAAAATAAGTATTACATAATTAATAAAATATAAGGATAAATATTATATGTAATCACAAGTTAAAATATAAATATTATATATATATATATATATATATATATATATATATATATATATATATATATATATATATATATATATGTGTGTGTGTGTGTGTGTGTGTGTGTGTGTGAAATTTGATATATATATAAGTTGTTATAGTATTATTACTAATATTATTATTATTATTATTATCATGAATAATATTAATATTAATATTATTATAATTAGTATTATTATTATTATCATTAATAATATTATTGTTATTAATACTAATATCATTATTAATATTATTATAATTAATAATTACTAATGTTATTATTATTATTTTTTATTAACCTTATTATTAATAAATATCATTATTCTTATTATTTATATTATTATTATTATTAAATACCATTAAAATTGATATCATTTTTTTTACTATTAGTATTATTTTGATTCTTAATATTATTTTTATTATTGCTATTATTATTATTATTAGCATTTTTATTATTTATAATATTATAAAATGTATTATTATTATTTAATTGTATTAATAATCTTATATAGTATATAAATAAATAAAAACGCGTATGATCTGTGGGAGATCAACGATATATATTAAAAATTCAGTTGAATACAAAAATTGTTGGATATTAAACTGTTAAAGAATCAAATTCTGTTGTATATCGACATCAATCCTTCTTTTAACGTCCTTCCTGTCTGTAAAATGTGTAACCGTTGAAATCAAATTCTCAATACAACCAAAAATCGATCACCTCATATTACTGCAGCAATTATTCGATTTCCCACTTTATATACAGCTATCAACACTTGTAATTGAGGACTAAAAATAGAAAAAAACCATTAAAAGCTCGACACCTCTGTACACAAAAACTTTTTAGCCAAACCTCGAATTTGATTCAATTTTCAAAATGTAATGATATAGTCTTGTTAGGAATCTTTTATTCAAACTTTCTGTGAAATTTTAGCTTCCAATTCCTCAAATTGAGCCTGAATTTCGAAGTCAAAGTTTTAATTTCAAAAGTCAACCTTTTTGTTCATCGTAAAATTCGATCTCCAGTTGATGTTTTTGGTTCAATTGAGGATGCAGATAGATTCAAGGAGTAATTTTAAACCTAATTCGTGTTATAAACTTTGTCCAAAATGTTCTCCAATTCAAAACCATTATTTTATTTTTTTAAACCGTCGCTAGCTGTGTCTGTTTATATAATTTTTTTTTTCTTTTCAATTCACTCAAGAAACAATTTAGGTTGATTATATTACGTATGAAAGTCCTAAAAATCAAGCATAGAAGGAGTTGTTGATTAGTTCGTACTTGGGTCGATTGAATTTATGGGGAAGAAGATGAAGTAGGGAAAACAGATAGATAGGGGTTAAATAAATAAATGGGTTGTATAAAGTTAGAAAAACAGAACGGACTGGATGGTTTGAGTCTTGTGTTTGTGAGCGGGAGGTCTCGGGTTCTAGCCCGGTTTGGTGAAATTCTTTTTATAAAAGCTTTAGAAGGTAGTTCTTTATACAAAAATTATATTTATTATTAGTATTGTTATTATTATTAATGTTATAATTATTATTATTATTATTTATCATTTATTATCACTGTTACAATTATAGTAATTATATTGTTATTAATATTGTTATTACTAATAAAAGCATTAAATACCAAATATTATTATTATTATAATTATAGTTACAATTATAATAATAATAATTATTATTATAATTAAGTTTTAGTAAGTACTATTATTATTATTACTAAGTACGATGAATATTAGGATTATTATTATGATTATCATTATTATTATTAATAATTATTATTAATACTAGTATTATAATTATTATTAGTATTTCAACTATTATTATAAGTATCATAACCATTATTATTGTTAGTAACATTATAAGTATTATTAATATTATCATTTAAATTATAATCCTTATCGTTTTATTACTAAAATAAGTATTATTATTATAAATATTATCATAATATGAATTTTCACTATTATATTGTTACTATTAAAAGTTATTATCAATAATATTATTTTTTACTAAAATTATCTTTTTTTAATTCTTAAAAACTATCATTATTATTATCAGTAAAATCTATATTATTATTATTATTAAAATAATTGTAATTATAAAAATACAAGTTTAAAAGACATGGTTAAGATTATAAGTATAAAAATTGAAGATGTTATATAAAGATATATTTAATATACACAACTTAACTAAATTAATATTATTATGTACAAAATGAAAATATAAAAATAAATAATGAAACTATAAATTAATAAATATAACAATTACATCACTAATAATAATATATAGATTTATTCGAGTAGAAGAATATGTTTTAATACTGTGACAACCCGGAAATTTCCAACCAAATTTAAACTTTAATCTTTATATGTTTCCGACACGATAAGCAATATTTGTTAAGTTAAATTTCAAGAATTTTAAACTATGTTCATACATTCATTCAACCTCGACCAAGTTCCAACGATTGACGAACCATTAAACGAATATGATTATATATGTATATGTGTATATATATTATAACTTGAAACGTAAACAAAATATTAGAGTAAATACTTTATATGATTGTATCTGTTTCAAAATATTTATCAATGGAATTAGAAGATAAGATCAAATGATTGAATTATCAGATATATTGAATTATGATTACAAGTCTCTATTGAAAGGCCCACGTTGATTTGAGAAATCTTTCCATTTTAACAATATTCGGAAAATGGTAAAGTGATTTATAAATAAAAACAAATTGTCAATCATTGAGAACTAGACAAAGGATAGTGGAAGATTGAATCTCATAAAGACTCGATTGATCTATTTAGTTTTAAACGTACAAAAACGTTTTCAGTTTAAAAAGAACTTTATTATTAAAACGTATATAATTTTTATAAATATCTAGAACCACTTTTGACAACTCATTACTTAACTAGTATGATAAATATAACGATATTTATATTTTATTTTATATATATAATGATTTAAATTAATATTATATATATTTATACGCGTATTATACGTACATAGTTTTATACTTTTACTATACTTAAACTTTACCTTTACTTTATTTTTACTTTACTTTAACTTTAATAATTCACTTTAATAATTCATACTTTAATAATTCACTTTAATAATTCATACTTTAATAATTCACTTTAATAATTCATACTTTAATAATTCACTTTAATAATTCATACTTTAATAATTCACTTTAATAATTCAAAAATCTATTATAAATAGAATTCAATAGGTTTCATTATTTCA
This sequence comes from Rutidosis leptorrhynchoides, assembly GCF_046630445.1. NCBI lineage: Eukaryota > Viridiplantae > Streptophyta > Magnoliopsida > Asterales > Asteraceae > Rutidosis > Rutidosis leptorrhynchoides. The sequence continues at coordinate 281,968,868 of NC_092341.1, read as the reverse complement.
TAGAAACTTGAAAATATTTTTCTCTAAACTCTCTCAATCTATTTACATATATATATATTTACTCTGTATTATTTCAAGATATTATTAGTATACATAAAATATTACGACGGAGTGCTGTCCGAGTGATTTCGAAATTGTTTTTCGAGTGGGATAGGATTAAGGAAATTATGGGTTATAGCTATGGAGGTGATTGAGTATGGTTCATGGGTATGCTCGTGAGGTCAATATAGTGTTTATCATTTCCGTTGCGTCTACGTACCATTCCTGCAATATTGAATCTCAATATTGATACGTGAGTACTCATAATTTAACTTTTACATACTAATAGTGTATCCCTGACTAGTGCTCGAGTATTTAGGATTATGCATGCTTGTACTTTTAATATTTCCCTTAGACAGGTTAGGTTGAATGTTGAATTAGTTACACTTGCGGTTGAGATAAGGTATAAGATATGCATGTCCTTGGAAAGCTAGCAAAAAATTAAGAACTTTTCCTTTAGATATCGAATGGTTTCGATGAACGGATTAGAAGTTATAATCAATTGAATTTTCGATATTTTTATTAAAAATGATTATTATTATCGTCGTTTTTATCGTCGTTCTAGTTTTATCTTATTATTATGATTATTATTATCTTTATCAATAAAAGGGATTTATCATTAAAAATTGTTATTTATTTTTTTTATTATTACTATCGTTATTATCGTTAAAGTTATAATTAGTATTATTATTATTATCCAATTATTATTATTATTATTATTATTATTATTATTATTATTAGTATTATTATTATTATTATCGTTATTAATATATATATATATATATATCATTATTTAAAAATGGTTATAGTTATTGTTATTATTATTATTACTATATTATCATTAAGATAATTATTAGTATTATCGTTAATAATGTTATAGTAACTATCATTATTAATATTAGTGTATTTAAAACAAATATTTGTAACACCTAATTATTTTGATTACTATTATTATCATTATTATGAACACGATATAAAAGATGATTAAAAGCTATTAAACGAAACGATTAGGTAATAATGAGTAAGAGTATCATGATGAAATTAAAATATTATAAGATATTGATTTAGATAAAATTATCGTTCTTATTATTTTTATCATTACTATTATTATTAAAAGTATCGTTAGTATTAAAACTATCATTTTAACAAAAATTATCATTTTAATAGAAATGTCATTGTTACTATAAAATATCATTATTATTATTATTTTAAATAGAATTATTATTTTAAAGATAATATTAAAAATTATCGTAAATATTAAAGTTATCATAATTAGAATTATCGTTTTATCATAATGTCATCTTAGTAATTATAAATATTGATATTTTTATAATAATAATTATTATTACAAAATAATACAACTTTTACTTACTATCATTATAGATATTATTTTATCAAATAAATATGTGATACAAACATATTTTACTACGTGTAATAACTTACTTTAATAATACCTATCATATTATCTTTATGATATTAAATGAACCCTATAAATTTTATTACTTAATATATATAAAAGTATATTTTATTATATAAATTTAATATAAAATTTTATTTATTAATAAATAAATTATATTATTTACTCTAATAAATCTTTTAAAAATATTTAAAAATATAAAACGACGATATTTAAACTATATATTAATCATGTATAGATTTTTAGAAATTATTTTGAGTCAAATTTACTTTTGTTGACTTTTGCATATTAGTCTCGAGCATTAGGATTGTGGTACACTATGACTTAACCTAATTTGTTAGACAAATATTGACAACACATAAATATATATAATTAATTTAGGTTCGTGAATCCGAGGCCAACCTTGCACTTGTTCAATGACGTTATATGTATATTTACTACGAAATACAGTATGGTGAGTTTCATTTGCCTTTTTACCCTTTATATTTTTGGGCTGAGAATACATGCGCAATTTTTATAAATGTTTTACGAAATAGACACAAGTAATCGAAACTACATTATATGGTTGAATTATCGAAGTCGAATATGCCCCTTTTTATTAAGTCTGGTAATCTAAGAATTAGGGAACAGACACCCTAATTGACGCGAATCCTAAAGATAGATCTATTGGGCCTAACAAACCCCATCCAAAGTACCGGATGCTTTAGTACTTCGAAATTTATATCATGTCCGAAGGAGGATCCCGGAATGATAGGGGATATTCTTATATGTATCTAGTTAATGTCGGTTACCAGGTGTTCACCATATGAATGATTATTTTTGTCTCTATGCATGGAACGTATATTTATGAGAACTGAAAATGAAATTCTTGTGGTCTATTAAAATGATGGAAATAAATGATTATGATAAACTAATGAACTCACCAACCTTTTAGTTGACACTTTAAAGCATGTTTATTCTCAGGTGTTAAAGAAATCTTCCGCTGTGCATTTGCTCATTTTAAAGATATTACTTGGAGTCTTTCATAGCATATTTCGAAGAACGTTGCATTCGAGTCATTGAGTTCATCAAATATTATTATTAAATCAATTTATAGTTGGATAGTGGATATTATGAAATGGTATGCATGCCTGTCAATTTTCGATGTAAAGAAAGATTGTCTTTTAAAAACGAATGCAATGTTTATAAAATGTATCATATAGAGGTCAAATACCTCGCAATGTAATCAACTATTGTGAATCGTTTATAATGTATATGAACGGGTCCTTTCAGTTGGTATCAGAGCGGTGGTCTTAGCGAACCAGGTCTGCATTAGTGTGTCTAACTGATAAGTCGATAGGATGCATTAGTGAGTATGGACTTCGACCGTGTCTGCATGTCAAAAGTTTTGCTTATCATTTTGTGTCGAAAATTAACTACTTATCATCCTCAGGAAATTACCTGCTTATCATTTTTAGTCTAAGACACGTCTTGCTGCATTGATTGCATGAATAGTGTATAGACAAAAATTCATATCTTAGCATATCTGCTAAATCATATCTTATCGTATCTGTTACTTTAAACTTTGCCTGACATATCCCGCAAAGTCCTCCGTAATCTATGAAATCTTTTGATCTATATATATATATATATATATATATATATATATATATATATATATATATATATATATATATATATATATATATATATATATATATATATATATATATATATATATATATATATATATATATATATATATATATATATATATATATATATAGAATACCATCCGTTAGCCAAAATCATTTCATATCGAAAAAAAAATCCTTTATCCAATCGTACGAAATGGAATTCGTCATCAGTTCAAGTCACTCAGATTCCGAAATGGAATCCCATTCAAGCTCCGAAAGCAGTGTGACCGGAATAGATCAACCAATCAGTCATCACCTATTCTGGATGAATTGGGGATGGGTTCGTAGCCTCCTCAATCATTGGAAACAAGAAGAAGGTGATCCCTTCCATCCACCACATTGCCCTCTTGACGAAGAACCTGAAGCACTTACCGGCGAACCTGTCCGAAACACCATTTTCTCGCTCATTTCCAGAGTATCTCGTCACGATTATATATTACATCAAATTTTAGATTTTATTTATCCGCTCGTCCGAACCGACAATCACCCCGGTGAAATAAAAGAAGTCAACGAGCTTCGCGCTCGGGTAGTGGCTTTGGAGAATATGGTGCAGAGATTACAAACACCAGCAGCAGCATCAGCAGCATAACCAGTACCACCATTATCAACGCCAACAGTACCATTACCACCTCCAACCACAACCGCGTCATAAACCTCAACTTCACAATCTGTCCCACGAGCATCAACGTCATACGCACCATAGATACCAAGGAGTACCAACAACAATAACTGACGAAGTATTAATTCATAACTTCATTGGAGAACATTTTGCGGCGATTATGTAATCTCTAAAGTCTTAGAGATTATCTAATCTAGCCCTAACCATAAATCAGTTAAGCGAACCAAAATGATAGAAGGAAGAGTAGAAACCCTGAAAAAAATGGTGCGTGATTAACAAGCTAAACTTGCTTTACCAACAGCATCAACAGTACCGTCAGCGTTACCAGCATCGTCAGTACAGTCAACATCCGAATCAACAACACAGATAACATCACAAACTCCGTCAGTTCAAGAATCACTGTGGACATCATTACGAATCAATAACGTGTATATTGTATCAACGAGTTATGAAGAATTAACTCATTCCCTCTCAAGAAATTATATGTATATTATATATATATATATATATATATATATATATATATTTTGAAATAAATCTTTCCGTGCTAAACTATTGTGTGTGAATCTTAACTACTCGGTTAATTCATATTACAAATATGCAATAATGTACGTCCTTCGGCCGCAACTTAACCAGCGTTAACTACAATCTCTGTCGCAATTCAACATATTCCAATTCATAATAAATCAAGTATATATTTGATTTTACACTTTCATCATCGATGTACCCGAAACTTTTCAGATAACATCATTCGTACTTTGCGAAATTCACAAGAATTCCACGAACCGAACATCATACATCAACAAATAACGAAGTATTGATTCATAATTTCAATGTCATTAAAGAAATACTGCGTAAAAGTTATGTACTTTTTAAAGACTTTAGGGATTATTAAATTCTAGTTTCAACCGTAAATCAAATGAGTTTAATTTAACATTAACTCATTAAATCTATGTTACATCTGAAGAAAATATACATATATATATTTTCATAAAGACTGTAATAAAATTCCTTTGTACAAAATATTAATTGTGAATTTTTTTTTAACGGGTAGGTAATACCCGAGAGATATATAAATTCACAATTAATATGTTACATTCTTCGAATCTGATTCAGCAAATTATCCATTATACTCCCTACTTTCACAACAATATACATTCTTTTATAGAAATCAAAACAACCATACTCATTCAAAATTTAATTACATATTCTGATTTTGAAATCTCAAAATTCAACTCGAGATATGACCAAAATCATCACTCTTAGATCCTTACATCTTTCACAAGCTATATTTTGACTTCAAAACTGTGTCAGAACATCAAATGTATGTTAATGATTACAATCTGTGTTCAAACCCTTCGAAAATTTCTGAAGACACTTCGAATGATGAGCAATCGAGATGATGATCCAACAACATGTTACCCAGAGTTATGTACCCGAAAAACTCTTGAAACCAAAGTAAAAGTTTAAACAACGTATCCGCGTCAGATTCTTTGGCATTTATTAGCAAAAATAACTTTGCGACTCCTATTCAAAGTAGCCAGTTTTGTCACAGCTCCAGCAAGTCAACTTCGATTTTTCAGTCAGACTAACCTTATTATAACCTTGAGATATACACCATCGTTACCAGGGAACCTTTTACATTCCACCACATTATTAGCAGATGTACCAACAACTTCATTACCCTTTGACTTTAGCCTCTCCAAAAAGTCATTATAATTATTTATTGAAACCCCATCATTTACGCATTCACATCTTGTAATGAGAATTGCCATACGAATCATTGGGAATTAGCAATCATTATTTTGAAATCTCGCAGCATGTCTACGCCAACAGTTATATGTGTATATATAATGTCTATCTTCTGGACTTAATTTGAATGTGAAGTTTCTGAAAAACACTCCGAACTAAGAATTGGTTCTCCGAAAATGGAAAAAATGCTGATGAAGCAGCAAAAACTAAAAACGACTTTAAACGGTAAAAGCTGAATGATAATGATGAAGTGTGCTGGCAAAGCGCAGAAAAAGAGAAGTTTTGGAACTAGAAAACGGATTGAGCAAAGTAGGAAGGAGGCTTTGGACAAATTACAAAGACTGAACCTGACTTCAAAGGATCCAAATGATTCAGTACCTGCTGAAGTCATTAACAAATACCTTGCTCCTGACTCTAAACCCTTGCGCACAATATTCTTCATCATCCTCTGATATTAGAAATTCTAAAATATCATCATATCTTTCATTATAAATATCCTCCATATTTCTGAAGATATTTTCTTAATTTTTCTTATTTGTAATCATTTACCTCTTTGCGCTATCTGTATTACAACATAAAAGAAACTATTTTAGTTTCTAAATTCTGAAACATTCAAGTTTAAAATAGGAATATTTTGAAGTAGTGTTGGGAACTGAAGCATGAATTAGTATAATATAATGACACTTGATCAACGTGATTATATTACAGTAAGTCATGCTGAGTTTCTAAATGGAACGTGATGATTCACAGATCATAATATCATCATGTGCCATGTTATACGACTCTTGTATTCTATTTAACCTCTAAAATATCAAGAAAATATTTCTTGATGATTCGGCCTTTTCCAAGGTATTCTAGTAATTTGACAAGTCAAGATCGTGCCATCACAATTTCCTTCCTAGAACATTAACAATGTTCATTCTGAAATTCATATCTGTGAATTCTGGACCATTACAAGCGGTGCTTAATCGCAAGAAGAAGAAACAAAAGGACAAAACTCCGAAATAAAAATTGGGGTATAAATTGCAGCAAATAAAAGAGAGCATTAACTGTTAATGATAATGATTATAGAAGATAGAAGCAGAGACTTTGAAATATAAGGGAACATATAAAGCCCAACGATAAACCAGAAATTATAAACCATATATATCGATGCATATAGCAATATAAAGACACGGGAGAACTAGAAACACTATAAACCTAAGAGTATAGTAGAAGTAAATAGATTCTTCCGGCGGTAGATGAAAAAGAAGAATGACCGATATGAAAGTTCGAAGTATATCGAGAATCAGAACTGGATGGAGCATATTTATGAATACTTTAAAATATGAGTTGAGGGGGAAAGAATAGAAGGTGATGAAACACGACTAGGAACTTAGAAATCAGCAGATTTAACTCACACAATGGCGGAATAAGTGAATCAAACCCTCTAGTGAATAGGTTAATTTTTTTTTTGATTAATTTAGTCAAACCACAACTAAATCAAGTGTGATTAGATCAACACCTAGAGCTATTATTCACCACCTGGGTGATTTGGACTGAGAGAAAATTGGAGGAGCTTACTAGATCTGAGTGTGTGTAACAAATGAGAGGCTTAACCTAAAATTGAAGAACATAAGACTTTATATACCCCTGTTGTTGACTCACCCATACGATTCATTCATCACACGTACGAGTTGGCTTCATCAGCCGTACGGGTGATCACTCACTCGTGTCTTCTCATTTAGGTTGTAATTGTGACTTAGCTCAGCATCAGCCGTACGTATGAGCCTATCAGCTGTACTAGTGAGGCTTCACTCGTACGTCTGACTAAGTCTAACATAGTCAAACATCTAAATCTCGTTCCTGCCGTTCCTGTAACCACATACAAACACGTATAGGATAATAACGAGCAATCATAGTGGCCTGTAAACTATTGTACCTGCAATGGACGTGGGTAGATGTCTAGGGACTTGCATAAAATGCATCAACAGAAGGTGTGAGTTGTAAGGAAACGAAGGAGGTGAATTTATAAGAAAATTTCCGACAGAACAATTAAAATGGACGATCGCATTTAAAGCGGATCCTAATTCCCTTGATTACCGGAGAGTCAAATCTTATTAAGAAGATTTTCTTCAAATCCCTTGAAATATGGGAATCAATCATATCTACGTCAAATGATAAGATGAATCTACACTTACTCATTTCACTCTTCTATGTTAGCTTCATTCGTACTCTTCATATAAATGGATTGTTTATCCAAATTATTCGCTGATGATAAAACTCTAATTTTCAGCCCGTATGCATCATAAAAACATACTTATTATCATTCACGACCTTTCCACTCAAATTTCGGGACGAAATTTCTTTAACGGGTAGGTACTGTGACAACCCGGAAATTTCCAACCAAATTTAAACTTTAATCTTTATATGTTTCCGACACGATAAGCAATATTTGTTAAGTTAAATTTCAAGAATTTTAAACTATGTTCATACATTCATTCAACCTCGACCAAGTTCCAACGATTCATGAACCATTAAACGAATATGATTATATATGTATATGTGTATATATATTATAACTTGAAACGTAAACAAAATATTAGATTAAATACTTTATATGATTGTATCTGTTTCAAAATGTTTATCAATGGAATTAGAAGATAAGATCAAATGATTGAATTATTAGATATATTGAATTATGATTACAAGTCTCTGTTGAAAGGCCCACGTTGATTTGAGAAATCTTTCCATTTTAACAATATTCGGAAAATGGTAAAGTGATTTATAAATAAAAACAAATTGTCAATCATTGAGAACTAGACAAAGGATAGTGGAAGATTGAATCTCATAAAGACTCGATTGATCTATTTAGTTTTAAACGTACAAAAACGTTTTCAGTTTAAAAAGAACTTTATTATTAAAACGTATATAAATTTTATAAATATCTAGAACCACTTTTGACAACTCATTACTTAACTAGTATGATAAATATAACGATATTTATATTTTATTTTATATATATAACGATTTAAATTAATATTATATATATTTATACGCGTATTATACGTACATAGTTTTATACTTTTACTATACTTAAACTTTACCTTTACTTTATTTTTACTTTACTTTAACTTTAATAATTCACTTTAATAATTCATACTTTAATAATTCACTTTAATAATTCATACTTTAATAATTCACTTTAATAATTCATACTTTAATAATTCACTTTAATAATTCATACTTTAATAATTCACTTTAATAATTCAAAAATCTATTATAAATAGAATTCAATAGGTTTCATTATTTCATAGAAACTTGAAAATATTTTTCTCTAAACTCTCTCAATCGATTTACATATATATATTTACTCTGTATTATTTCAAGATATTATTAGTATACATAAAATATTACGACGGAGTGCTGTCCGAGTGATTTCGAAATTGTTTTTCGAGTGGGATAGGATTAAGGAAATTATGGGTTATAGCTATGGAGGTGATTGAGTATGGTTCATGGGTATGCTCGTGAGGTCAATATAGTGTTTATCATTTCCGTTGCGTCTACGTACCATTCCTGCAATATTGAATCTCAATATTGATACGTGAGTACTCATAATTTAACTTTTACATACTAATAGTGTATCCCTGACTAGTGCTCGAGTATTTAGGATTATGCATGCTTGTACTTTTAATATTGCCCTTAGACAAGTTAGGTTGAATGTTGAATTAGTTACACTTACGGTTGAGATAAGGTATAAGATATGTATGTCCTTGGAAAGCTAGCGAAAAATTAAGAACTTTTCCTTTAGATATCGAATGGTTTCGATGAACGGATTAGAAGTTATAATCAATTGAATTTTTGATATTTTTATTAAAAATGATTATTATTATCGTCGTTTTTATCGTCGTTCTAGTTTTATCTTATTATTATGATTATTATTATCTTTATCAATAAAAGGGATTTATCATTAAAAATTGTTATTTTTTTTTATTATTACTATCGTTATTATCGTTAAAGTTATAATTAGTATTATTATTATTATCCAATTATTATTATTATTATTATTATTATTATTATTATTAGTATTATTATTATTATTATCGTTATTAATATATATATATATATATATATATATATCATTATTTAAAAATGGTTATTGTTATTGTTATTATTATTATTACTATATTATCATTAAGATAATTATTAGTATTATAATAATGTTATAGTAACTATCATTATTAATATTAGTGTATTTAAAACAAATATTTGTAACACCTAATTATTTTGATTACTATTATTATCATTATTATGAACACGATATAAAAGACGATTAAAAGCTATTAAACGAAACGATTAGGAAATAATGAGTAAGAGTATCATGATGAAATTAAAATATTATAAGATATTGATTTAGATAAAATTATCGTTCTTATTATTTTTATCATTACTATTATTATTAAAAGTATCATTAGTATTAAAACTATCATTTTAACAAAAATTATCATTTTAATAGAAATGTCATTGTTACTATAAAATATCATTATTATTATTATTTTAAATAGAATTATTATTTTAAAGATAATATTAAAAATTATCGTAAATATTAAAGTTATCATAATTAGAATTATCGTTTTATCATAATGTCATCTTAGTAATTATAAATATTGATATTTTTATAATAATAATTATTATTACAAAATAATACAACTTTTACTTACTATCATTATAGATATTATTTTATCAAATAAATATGTGATACAAACATATTTTACTACGTGTAATAACTTACTTTAATAATACCTATCATATTATCTTTATGATATTAAATGAACCCTATAAATTTTATTACTTAATATATATAAAAGTATATTTTATTATATAAATTTAATATAAAATTTTATTTATTAATAAATAAATTATATTATTTACTCTAATAAATCTTTTAAAAATATAAAATGACGATATTTAAACTATATATTAATCATGTATAGATTTTTGAAAATTATTTTGAGTCAAATTTACTTTTGTTGACTTTTGCATATTAGTCTCGAGCATTAGGATTGTGGTACACTATGACTTAACCTAATTTGTTAGACAAATATTGACAACACATAAATATATATAATTAATTTAGGTTCGTGAATCTGAGGCCAACCTTGCACTTGTTCAATTACGTTATATGTATTTTTACTACGAAATACAGTATGGTGAGTTTCATTTGCCTTTTTACCCTTTATATTTTTGGGCTGAGAATACATGCGCAATTTTTATAAATGTTTTACGAAATAGACACAAGTAATCGAAACTACATTATATGGTTGAATTATCGAAGTCGAATATGCCCCTTTTTATTAAGTCTGGTAATCTAAGAATTAGGGAACAGACACCCTAATTGACGCGAATCCTAAAGATAGATATATTGGGCCTAACAAACCCCATCCAAAGTACCGGATGCTTTAGTACTTCGAAATTTATATCATGTCCGAAGGAGGATCCCAGAATGATAGGAGATATTCTTATATGTATCTAGTTAATGTCGGTTACCAGGTGTTCACCATATGAATGATTATTTTTGTCTCTATGCATGGGACGTATATTTATGAGAACTGGAAATGAAATTCTTGTGGTCTATTAAAATGATGGAAATAAATGATTATGATAAACTAATGAACTCACCAACCTTTTGGTTGACACTTTAAAGCATGTTTATTCTCAGGTGTTAAAGAAATCTTCCGCTGTGCATTTGCTCATTTTAAAGATATTACTTGGAGTCTTTCATAGCATATTTCGAAGAACGTTGCATTCGAGTCATTGAGTTCATCAAATATTATTATTAAATCAATTTATAGTTGGATAGTGGATATTATGAAATGGTATGCATGCCTGTCAATTTTCGATGTAAAGAAAGATTGTCTTTTAAAAACGAATGCAGTGTTTGTAAAATGTATCATATAGAGGTCAAATACCTCGCAATGTAATCAACTATTGTGAATCGTTTATAATGTATATGAACGGGTCCTTTCAAATACATATATGAATGATATAGGTTCGTGAATCCAAGGCCAGCCCTGCATTTGTTCAGTGCCGTCATATGCATAATTACTACGAAATACTGTATCGTGAGTTCATTTGATTCCCTTTTACTCTTTACATTTTTGGGACTGAGAATACATGCGCTGTTTTTATAACTGTTTTACTAAATGCTTTTGAGATATATTTTTGAACTGAGAATACATAAACTGTTTTTATAAATGTTTGACGAAATAGACACAAGTATTAAAAACTGCATTCTATGATAGAATTATTTGGATTCAGAGGTTCAATTTCTATAAAGATTGTATTATCGACCATCGGTGAGAAATTTTTGCATTGCATGACGCATTAGCTACCGAAATGTTTCGATTTAGTCGTTACTATCGGTGAGAAATTTTTGCATTGCACGACGCATTAGCTACCGTTTTAGCTACCCTTGGTGAGAAATTTTTGCATTGCACGATGTATTAGCTACCGTTGTAAGATTGTTTACGGTGAGAAATTTTTGCATTGCACGATGCATTAGCTACCGTTGTTGAGATTATTTACGGTGAGAAATTTTTGCATTGCATGATGCATTAGCTACCGTTGTTGAAATAGTATTGTATTAACTACCACGGTGAAATTTTTTTGCATTGCACGACGCATTAGCTACCGATGGTGAGTTTGTTTTGAAAGGTTCCGATGTTCTTCATATGAATGATTTTTACAGCAGTGAGTAGACCTGCACAGATTGTTTTCGAAATATAAGTATATTGTGGTCTATTATATTATTAGAAATGATTGTTTATGATAAACTAATGAACTCACCAACCTTTTGGTTGACACTTTAAAGCATGTTTATTCTCAGGTATTAAGGAAATCTTCCACTGTGCATTTGCTCATTTAGAGATATTACTTGGAGTCATTCATGACATATTTCAAAGACGTTGCATTCGAGTCGTTGAGTTCAACGAGATTATTATTAAGTCGTTGATAGTTTGATATATTATGAAATGGTATGCATGCCTGTCAACTTTCGATGTAATGAAAGTTTGTCTTTTAAAAACGAATGCAATGTTTGTAAAATGTATCATATAGAGGTCAAATACCTCGCGATGAAATCAACTATTGTGAATCGTCTATAATCGGCATGAACGGGTCCTTTCAGTTGGTATCAGAGCGGTGGTCTTAGCGAACCAGGTCTTGCATTAGTGTGTCTAACTGATAGTTGTTTAGATGCATTAGTGAGTCTGGACTTCGACCGTGTCTGCATGTCAAAAGTTTTGCTTATCATTTCGTGTCGAAAATTACCTGCTTATCATTCTTAGGGAATCATTTGCTTATCATTCTTTGTCTAGACACATCTTACTGCATTGATTGCATGAATAGTGTATAGACAAGATTCATATCTTAGCGTATCTGCTAATTCACATTGATAATGCTAAAAACGAACATATATTTCATAGCATTATTCCTCAAGAAAGACAAGCTTTTAGTTGCAATTGTTCTATTTACAAGTAATATTCGTTTAAATAATAAAAGGTGAAGACAAAAGGCAGATTCGACAAATTGAAGACGCAAACGACCAAAAAGCTCAAAAGTACAAAATAAAATCAAAGAGGTTCCAATTATTGATAAGAAACGTCTCAAAATTACAAGAGTACAAGATTCAAATCGCAAAGTACAAGATATTAAATTGTACGCAAGGACGTTCGAAAATCCGGAACCAGGACCAGTGTCAACTCTCAACGCTCGACGCAATGGACTAAAAATTACAAGTTAACTATGTATATAAATATAATATAATATATAATTAATTATATAAATTATATATATACTATATTTATATAAAAATCCGTCGGCAAGAAAAGAGCCAAAATGGAGTGAGCTGGAATTTCAAACTCCACGACTCGCGGAGTTTGAAGAGCAAAAATGCCGCGAGTTGCGGAGCAGCCAAATTCGAAAATCCCTATAAAACCTAACGAATTCTGATCATTTTTATCATCATATAATCTATCTCTCTCTCAATATATACGTAATATATATATATATATATATATATATATATATATATATATATATATATATATATATATATATATATATATATATATATTTATATATATATATTTTAATTTTAATTTTAATTTTAATTCTAATAATAAGGGTATGTTAGCGAATGTTGTAAGGGTGTAAGTCAAAATTATGTCCGTGTAACGCTACGCTATTTTTAATCATTGTAAGTTATGTTCAACCTTTTTAATTTAATGTCTCATAGCTAAGTTATTATTATGCTTATTTAATCCGAAGTAATCATGATGTTGGGCTAATTATTAAAATTGGGTAATTGGGCTTTGTACCATAATTGGGGTTTGGACAAAAGAACGACACTTGTGGAAATTAGACTATGGGCTATTAATGGGCTTTATATTTATTTAACTAAATGATAGTTTGTTAATTTTAATATAAAGATTTACAATTGGACGTCCCTATAAATAACCATATACACTCAATCTGACACGATGGGCGGGGTATTTATATGTACGAATAATCGTTCATTTAACCGGACACGGGAATGGATTAATAGTCACTAGAATTATTAAAACAGGGGTGAAATTATGTACAAGGACACTTGGCATAATTGTTAACAAAGTATTAAAACCTTGGGTTACACTCAGTCGACATCCTGGTGTAATTATTAAACAAAGTATTAAAATATTGTTACAGTTTAAGTCCCCAATTAGTTGGAATATTTGACTTCGGGTATAAGGATAATTTGACGAGGACACTCGCACTTTATATTTATGACTGATGGACTGTTATGGATAAAAACCAGACGGACATATTAAATAATCCAGGACAAAGGACAATTAACTCATGGGCATAAAACTAAAATCAACACGTCAAACATCATGATAACGGAAGTTTAAATAAGCATAATTCTTTTATTTCATATTTAATTTCCTTTATTTTATATTTAATTGCACTTCTAATTATCGCATTTTTATTTATTGTTATTGTATTTAATTGCACTTTTAATTATCGTACTTTTTAATTATCGCAAGTTTATTTTATCGCACTTTTATTATTCGCAATTTCATTATCGTTATTTACTTTACGCTTTAAATTAAGTCTTTTATTTATTTAATATTTTATATTTGGTTTTAACTTCGACTAAAGTTTTAAAATCAACAAACCGGTCATTAAACAGTAAAAATCCCCCTTTATAATAATAATATTACTTATATATATATATTTGTATTTTTATAAATTAAACTAATATAGTGTTAAGCTTTGATTAAAAGATTTTCCCTGTGAAACGAACCGGACTTACTAAAAACTACACTACTGTACGATTAGGTACACTGCCTATAAGTGTTGTAGTAAGGTTTGAGTATATCCATATTCTAAATAAATAAATATCTTGTGTAAAATTGTATCGTATTTAATAGTATTTCCTTGTAAAATTTAATAGTATTTTATACCCCTTAGCTTTAACTATCAAGTATTTTTGGCGCCGCTGCCGGGGATCATCTAGCTTAAAAGCCGAACGCTAATATAAAAAAAAAATTATTTTTTACTAATATAAAAAAATACGCTTTTGTAAAAATACGTTTTAAATATTCAAAAATATAAAAAGAAAAACAAAAATATAAATATTTTTAAGAGTTTGTTAAATATTTAAGTTTTATAAAGTTTCTTTATTTTTATTTTATAAAAAATTTATAAGTTTTATTTAAATATTTTGTTTTTATTAAAACATAAAAAAAACCGAAAAAAAAATATATATATATATATAAATCTAGTTTTAAGATTTTTATTTATAAAATTATAAAGTATTTTATTTCTATTTTAGTTTTTTTTAAGATAAGTTTTATTTAAATTATATAAATATATTAATTAAATTAAAAACAGAAAAAAAAAATAATTACGTCAAAAAACTGAAACGAAACAGCCTGTCATCTGAAATTTCGATCCACGCGACTCGCGGAGTTTTTTTACCTGGAATACCGCAACTCGCGGAGTTCTCCCTGACGCGCCTGACAGAACCCTAATCAGCATTTATTACAGAGTAATTATTATTATTAATTTTTAATTAAACCCTAATTAGTTTTGTTAATTTATTATTAAGTTTAGTTTATTTATTTAATTTGTATATTTAGTTTATTTAGTTTAATTAAATTGTAAAATTAATAGTCTTAATAAATAAATAATATAAAAATTGTACTTTTTACAACTTTTAGTATATTTTTATATTTTGTCCCTTTTTAATTGTTTTAGCGTAATATTTGTGTTTTTCGCTAGTTTTTAGTTTTAAACTTAATTTTTGCCATAGTTATTTTTATTTATAGATTTTTAGGCTTTGTCGTAAAATCCCTTAAGTGCTTTTTCTTTAGACTAAGATCTAGGTGCTTTAGAATTTTGCGACGCCTTTTTAAATTTTAGTGTTTTTTTTTTAGTTATTGTCATTTGGGATATAGTTTTACTTGTAAGCTTTAATATTTTTAGAAGCAACTTTTAATTTTTAGTTTTTAGTGCCATTTTAAGTTTCAACGCGCTACTTTCTTATTTTTATTTTTCGACGCCTTTTACCTATGTATCAATTATCACTCCAATTAGTAATCTCAATTTGCGATTATAATTTTAAGTTAGTGATAGTAATAAGGTAGGGTTAGTCGAGTGTTTTTAAGTTCTATAAGTCATTTTTTTTTATTATTTCTTATTTTTCGACGCCTTTTATTTTTCAACCCTTTTCTTTTTCGACGCGCTCTTTTTCTTTCTTATTTCTCGCTATTCTAGTTTTTAGGACATAGATTTTTATTCTACTTTTTATCTAAATTTCTTAAAATTACAAAAATTTATTTTAAGTGGTTAAATTGATAGACATCAAAATTTTATGGTTCGTAGTAATAGTTGGATTTGTACGTGGACCGGGTTATTGGAGTCAAACAGTCCTCAATTATATTGAGACCAAACGAATCCTGCCCCTCTGCTGCATCTTTTGGCTAATCGAAACGTGGGCAAAATTAGAAAAGTCTATTAATTGGATAACTTATATAATTTTTCTTTCCTTTTAAAAACTAATAGGATATTCAGTGAATGCACCGAGCAAGACGTTCACCACTTTTTGTACGTTCACCACCTGTAACTAGATCAAGACATTTAGCAAATATTACCGCCGTTGATTTTTCTTTAGAATCGTCATCCAGTCGACCAAGTACTCCAATTCAAATTTCCGATAATCCATTTTTTGAACCCGACCTCACAATTGAGAATCCGGAGAATATTCAGGGACGATTCATAGATCCTGAACCATTAAATTTTCCTCCGGAACCACCAATCATTCAAACAGAGATTGTTGAGGAAAGAACCATTAAATCAGAATCCTCTAGTGATTTCGATTCAACAAATTCAATTATGAAGAATCTGGAACCTTTAAGTATGGAAGACCGAATGAGAGCTAAACGCACTGGCCAAGGTCACGCAATTACTCATCCAGACATTAATGCGCCAGATTATGAAATCAAAGGACAAATTCTACACATGGTGACTAATCAATGCCAATTTAGTGGTGCGCCGAAGGAAGATCCAAATGAACATCTTCGTACCTTTAATAGGATCTGCACTCTATTTAATATCCGAGAAGTGGAGGATGAACAGATATATCTCATGTTATTTCCCTGGACTTTAAAGGGAGAAGCCAAAGATTGGTTGGAATCGTTACCTGAAGGGGCGATTGATACATGGGACGTTTTAGTTGAAAAATTTCTTAAACAATTCTTTCCAGCATCTAAAGCCGTAAGACTGCAAGGAGAAATTGTTACGTTCACACAGAAGCCAAATGAAACTCTATATGAGGCGTGGACAAGATTTGGATAGTTATTAAGAGGATGTCCGCAACATGGTTTAGACACCTGTCAAATAGTACAAATATTCTACCAAGGATGCGACATCACTATAAGAAAAGACATCGATATAGCAGCTGGTGGTTCCATTATGAAGAAAACCGAAACTGATGCTTATAAAATTATTGATAACACTGCTTCCCACTCACATGAGGGGCACCAAGAAAAAGATATCGTTAGATCATCTAAAGCAGCTAGAGCTGATTCTAGCCATGACTTAGATTACATTTCCGTAAAGATAGATGCTGTCGAGAGACGAATGGAAAAGATGACTAAAGATATCCGCTCAATACGAATTAGTTGTGAGCAGTGTGGAGGACCACATTTGATAAAAGATTGTCTCAGTATTGAATTAACAATGGAACAAAGAGAGAATATTTCATACATAAACCAAAGGCCTGGAAATAATTATCAGAATAATTATCAACCGCCAAGACCGATCTACAATCAAAACCAGAATTATAATCGAAATATTCCATACAACAACCAACAAGGTCCTAGCAATCAACAAGTATCTAACAATACTTACAACCAGCAAAGACCTAATTTTCAAAACAAACCACCACAAACCGATGATAAAAAGCCGAATTTAGAAGATATGATGACGAAGCTAGTTGAAACTCAAACGCAGTTTTTCACATCTCAAAAACAAACTAATGAACAAAATGCTCAAGCATTTAGAAATCAACAAGCTTCTATTCAAAACTTGGAACAAGAAGTAAGTAACCTAGCAAGGTTAATAGGTGAAAGAAAATCGGGAAGTTTACCTAGTGATACAAATGCAAACCCCCGGAATGAAACAGCTAAAGCCATTACCACAAGAAGTGGTACAACACTTAAACCACCTGAAATACCTGTAACTTCTGATGAAGCTATTCCTACTCCACATGAACCACAACCTGATCAAGATAAAGAAAAAGAACCGGTAGTTGAAAAGGTTAATGAAGATAACACAGTTAAGGATAAACCTTATGTTAAACCATACCAACCACCACTTCCTTACCCGAGTAAAATGAAGAAAGAGAAACTTGAAGCCGAGCAATCCAAATTCTTGGATATGTTTAAACAGATAAATGTAAATCTTCCTTTCATTGATGTGATTTCAGGAATGCCTAGATATGCTAAATTCTTGAAAGATCTAATCTCAAATAGAAAGAAAATGGAAGAACTCTCGGCTGTTACTATGAATGCTAATTATTCAGCAGTACTGTTGAATAAGATACCAGAAAAACTATCTGATCCAGGAAGTTTCACAATTCCATGTTTTCTGGGTAGTCTTAGTTCAATAGAAGCATTGGCAGATTTAGGAGCTAGTATAAATTTAATACCGTATTCACTATACGCTAAACTAGACCTTGGAGAATTGAAACCAACCAGAATAAGCATACAACTAGCCGATAGATCAATAAAATATCCTAGAGGGATAATGGAGAACATGCTAGTTAAAGTTGGTACTTTAGTATTTCCAGTAGATTTTGTTGTTCTGGACATGGAAGAAGATTCTCAAGTTCCTCTCATATTAGGAAGACCATTCTTAAACACGGCTAAAGCAATGATAGACGTGTTCGGTAAGAAACTGACCCTAAGTATAGAGGACGAGTGTGTTACCTTTTCAGTTGATAGAGCAATGCAACAACCGCAATCTGCAGATGATACATGTTATTATATTCAAACTATAGATTCACATGCAGAATTGTTAGAAGAATTTCCAGAATTACAAGGAACAGGAGAATGTTCTTTAGGAGAAGGTAATGAACCAATTGATGAAGCTGAAATGTTAGCTACACTAATAGCTAATGGATATGAACCAACAACAGAAGAAATTCAAATGCTAAAAGAAGAAGACAGATATTGATATAAATCATCGATAGAAGAACCACCGACATTAGAATTAAAGCCACTTCCAAACCATTTGGAATACGCTTATTTGCATGGTGAATCTGAATTACCTGTAATAATATCGTCTTCTCTCACTGAAAATGAGAAATCACAACTCATTTTTGTGTTGAAAGCTCATTGATAATGCTAAAACCGAACATATATTTCATAGCATTATTCCTCAAGAAAGACAAGCTTTTAGTTGCAATTGTTCTATTTACAAGTGATATTCGTTTAAATAATAAAAGGTGAAGACAAAAGACAGATTCGACTAATTGAAGACGCAAATGACCAAAAAGTTCAAAAGTACAAAAGACAATCAAAGAGGTTCCAATTAATGATAAGAAACGTCTCGAAATTACAAGAGTACAAGATTCAAAACGCAAAGTACAAAATATAAAATTGTACGCAAGGACGTTCGAAAATCCGGAACCGGGACATGAGTTAACTCTCAACGCTCGACGCAACGGACTAAAAATTACAAGTCAACTATGCACATAAATATAATATAATATTTAAATAATTCATATAATTATTTAATATATTATATTTATTTATAAACCGTCGGCAAGAAAGACTCCAAAGCTGTGAGCTGTATTTTTAAACTCCGCGACTCGCGGAGTTTGAAGTCAAAAAATGCCGCGAGTCGCGGAGCCCCAATTTCTGAAACTGCCTTTAAAGCTCACGCATTCTGATCGTAAAAATCATATATATCTCTCTCTCTCTCAATATATACGTAATATTTATATTTATAATTTATATTTTAATTTTAATTTTAATTTTAAATCCTAATAATAAGGGTATGTTAGCGAATATTGTAAAGGTGTAAGTCGAAATTCTGTCCGTGTAACGCTACGCTATTTTTAATCATTGTAAGTTATGTTCAATCTTTTTATATTAATGTCTCGTAGCTAAGTTATTATTATGCTTATTTAATCCGAAGTAATCATGATGTTGGGCTAATTACTAAAATTGGGTAATTGGGCTTTGTACCATAATTGGGGTTTGGACAAAAGAACGACACTTGTAAAAATTAGACTATGGGCTATTAATGGGTTTTATATTAACTAAACAATACCTTGTTAATTTAATATACAAACTTATAATTCGACGTATTTATATATAACCACATACGTTTGACTGGGTACGGTGGACGGGATATCTATAAATACCAATAATTATTCATTTTACCGGATACGGAACTGGATTAATGGTTAATAGACTTGTTGAAGCAGGGGTGAAATACATTCAAGGGTAATTGGTGTAATTGTTAACAAAGTAGTAAAACCTTGGTTTACACGCAGTCGATAACCTGGTGTATTCATTAAACAAAGTATTAAAACCTTGTTACAATTCGAATCCCCAATTAGTTGGAATATTTAACTTCGGGTATAAGGATAATTTGACGAGGATACTCGCACTTTATATTTATGACTGATGGACTGTTATGGACAAAAACCAGACTGACATATTAAATAATCCAGGACAAATGACAATTAACCCATGGGCAATAAAACTAAAATCAACACGTCAAACATCATGATTACGGAAGTTTAAATAAGCATAATTCTTTTATTTCATATTTAATTTCCTTTATTTTATATTTAATTGCACTTCTAATTATCGCATTTTTATTGTTGTTGTATTTAATTGCACTTTTAATTATCGTACTTTTTAATTATCGCAAGTTTATTTTATCGCACATTTATTATTTGCAATTTCATTATCGTTATTTACTTTACGCTTTAATTTAAGTCTTGTATTTATTTTTAATATTTTACATTTTGTTTTAACTGCAACTAAAGTTTTAAAATCGGCAAACCGGTCATTAAACGGTAAAAACCCCCCTTTTATAATAATAATATTACTTGTATATATATTTGTATTTTTATAAAAGTAAACTAATATAGCGTTAAGCTTTGTTTAAAAAGATTCCCTGTGGAACGAACCGAACTTACTAAAAACTACACTACTGTACGATTAGGTACACTGCCTATAAGTGTTTTAGCAAGGTTTAAGTATATCCATTCTCTAAATAAATAAATATCTTGTGTAAATTGTATCGTATTTAATAGTATTTTTTTGTAAAATTTAATAATATTTTATACCCCTTAGCTTCCACATCAAGTTATTTTTGGCGCCGCTGCCGGGGAAACTCTTAAACGCCGGAAGCGCAACGCTAATAGAAAAAAAAAAAAAGATTTTTAGTTTACTTTTATTAAATTTCGTTTTTATAAAAATACGTTTTAAATATTCGAAAATATAAAAAGAAAAACAAAAATTTATATATTTTTAAGAGTTTGTTAAAAGTTTTATAAGTTTCTTTATTTTTATTTTAGTTTATAAAAATATAAGTTTTATTTAAATATCTTTTATTTATAAAAAAAAAACCTCAAATTTAAACTGTTCCAGAGTTGAAAACTGGAACCCCGCGACTCGCGGGGTTTGCAGCTTCGATTACCGCGACTCGCGGAGCCGTCTGACACGGGCACACAGCAACCCTAATTTGGCATTTATTACGGAATTTTAATTATTATTATTAATTAATTATTATTTAGGGTTAATTAATTTATTATTTAGTTTAAAGATTTAATTAATTTGTAATAATTATTTTTAATTAGTTTAATTAAAATATAAAATTAATAGTTTTAATAAATAAATAATATAAAAATAATATTTTTATAAAAATTGTACTTTTTACAACTTTTTGTATATTTTTATATTTTGTCCCTTTTTAATTGTTTTAGCGTAATATTTGTATTTTTCGCTCATATTTAGTTTTAAACTTAGTTTTTGCCATAGTTATTTTTACTCCTAGATTTTTAGGCTTTGCCGTAGAATTCCTTAAGTGCTTTTTCTTTAGACTAACATTTAGGTGCTTTAGAATTTTGCGACGCCTTTTTAAGTTTTAGTTTCTTTTTAAGTTATTTCCATTTTGGGATTTAGTTTTTATTGTAAGCTTTAATATTTTTAGACACCTTTTACCTATGTATCAATTATCATTCCAATTAGTAATCTCAATTTGCGATTATAATTTTAAGTTAGTTGTAGTAATAAGGTTAGGTTAGTCAAGTATTTTTAAGTTTTATAAGTTTCTTTTATTTTTTCGTCACCTTTTATTTTTCAACCATTTTTCTTTTTCGATCTTTTTCCGACGAACTCTTTTTCTTTCTTATTTCTCGCTTTTCTAGTTTTTAGGACATAGATTTTTATTCTACTTCTTATCTAAATTTCTTAAAATTACGAAAATTTATTTTAAGTGGTTAAATTGATAGACATCAAAATTTTCTGGTTCGTAGTAATAGTTGGATTTCTACGTGGACCGGGTTATTGGAGCCAAACAGTCCTCAATTATATTGAGACCAAACGAATCCTGCCCCTCTGCTGCATCTTTTGGCTATTCGAAACGTGGGCAAAATCAGAAAAGTCTATTGATTGGATAACTTATTATAATTTTTCTTTCCTTTTAAAAACTAATAGGATATTCAGTGAATGCACCGAGCAAGACGTTCACCACCTTTTGTACGTTCACCACCTGTAACTAGATCAAGACATTTAGCAAATATTACCGCCGTTGATTTTTCTTTAGAATCGTCATCCAGTCGACCAAGTACTTCAGTTCAAATTTCCGATAATCCATTTTTTGAACTCGACCTCACAATTGAGAATCCGGAGAATATTCAGGAACGATTCGTAGATCCTGAACCATTAAATTTTCCTCCGGAACCACCAATCATTCAAACAGAGATTGTTGAGGAACGAACCATTAAATCAGAATCCTTTAGTGATTCCGATTCAACAAATTCAATTATGGAGAATCTGGAACCTTTAAGTATGGAAGACCGAATGAGAGCTAAACGCACTGGCCAAGGTCACGCAATTACTCATCCAGACATTAATGCGCCAAATTATGAAATCAAAGGACAAATTCTACACATGGTGACTAATCAATGCCAATTTAGTGGTGCGCCGAAGGAAGATCTAAATGAACATCTACGTACCTTTAATAGGATCTGCACACTATTTAAAATCCGAGAAGTGGAGGATGAACAGATATATCTCATGTTATTTCCCTGGACTTTAAAGGGAGAAGCCAAAGATTGGTTGAAATCGTTACCTGAAGGGGCGATCGATACATGGGATGTTTTAGTTGAAAAATTTCTTAAACAATTCTTTCCTGCATCTAAAGCCGTAAGACTTCAAGCAGAAATTGTTACGTTCACACAGAAACCAAATGAAACTCTATATGAGGCGTGGACTAGATATGGAAAGTTATTAAGAGGATGTCCGCAACATGGTTTAGACACCTGTCAAATAGTACAAATATTCTACCAAGGATGCGACATCACTACAAGGAAAGACATAGATATAGCAGCTGGTGGTTCTATTATGAAGAAAACTGAAACTGATGCTTACAAAATTATTGATAACACTGCTTCCCACTCACATGAGTGGCACCAAGAAAAAGATATCGTTAGATCATCTAAAGCAGCTAGAGCCGATTCTAGTCATGACTTAGATTCCATTTCCGCAAAGATAGATGCTGTGGAGAGACGAATGGAAAAGTTGACTAAAGATATTCACTCGATACGAATTAGTTGTGAGCAGTGTGGAGGACCACATTTGACAAAAGATTGTCTCAGTATTGAATTAACAATGGAACAAAGAGAGAATATTTCATACATAAACCAAAGGCCTGGAAATAATTATCAGAATAATTATCAACCGCCAAGACCAATTTACAATCAAAACCAGAATTATAACAGAAATATTCCATACAACAACCAACAAGGTCCTAGCAATCAACAAGTATCCAATAATACTTACAATCAGCAAAGACCTAATTTTCAAAACAAACCACCACAACAAACCGATGATAAAAAGCCGAATTTAGAAGATATGATGACGAAGCTAGTTGCAACTCAAACTCAATTTTTCACATCTCAAAAACAAACCAATGAACAAAATGCTCAAGCATTTAGAAATCAACAAGCTTCTATTCAAAATCTGGAACAAGAAGTAAGTAACCTAGCAAGGTTAATAGGTGAAAGAAAACCGGGGAGTCTACCTAGTGATACAAATGCTAACCCCCGGAATGAAACAGCTAAAGCCATTACCACAAGAAGTGGTACAACACTTAAACCACCTGAAATACCTGTAACTTCTGATGAAGCTATTCCTACTCCACAAGAACCACAACCTGATTAAGATAAGGAAAAAGAACCGGTAGTTGAAAAGGTTAATGAAGATAACACAGTTAAGGATAAACCTTATGTTAAACCATACCAACCACCACTTCCTTACCCGAGTAAAATGAAGAAAGAGAAACTTGAAGCCGAGCAATCCAAATTCTTGGATATGTTTAAACAGATAAATGTAAATCTTCCTTTCATTGATGTGATTTCAGGAATGCCTAGATATGCTAAATTCTTGAAAGATCTAATCTCAAATAGAAAGAAAATGAAAGAACTCTCGGCTGTTACTATGAATGCTAATTGTTCAGCAGTGCTATTGAATAAGATACCAGAAAAACTATCTGATCCAGGAAGTTTCACAATTCCATGTTTTCTGGGTAGTCTTAGTTCAATAGAAGCATTGGCAGATTTTGGAGCTAGTATAAATTTAATGCCGTATTCACTATACGCTAAACTAGACCTTGGAGAATTGAAACCAACCAGAATAAGCATACAACTAGCCGATAGATCAATAAAATATCCTAGAGGGATAATGGAGAACATGCTAGTTAAAGTTGGTACTTTAGTATTTCCAGTAGATTTTGTTGTTCTGGACATGGAAGAAGATTCTCAAGTTCCTCTCATATTAGGAAGACCATTCTTAAACACGGCTAAAACAATGATAGATGTGTTCGGTAAGAAATTGACCCTAAGTATAGAGGATGAGAGTGTTACCTTTTTAGTTGATAGAGCAATGCAACAACCACAATCTACAGATGATACATGTTATTATATTCAAACTATATATGCACATGCAGAATTATTAGAAGAATTTCCAGAATTACAAGGAACAGGAGAATGTTCTTTAGGAGAAGGTAATGAACCAATTGATGAAGCTGAAATGTTAGCTACACTTATAGCTAATGGATATGAACCAACAACAGAAGAAATTCAAATGCTAAAAGAAGAAGACAGATATCGATACATATCATCGATAGAAGAACCTCCGAAATTAGAGTTAAAGCCACTTCCAAACCATTTGGAATACGCTTATTTACATGGTGAATCTGAATTACCTGTAATAATATCGTCTTCTCTTATTGAAAATGAGAAATCACAACTCATTTCTGTGTTAAAAGCTCATAAACCAGCTATTGCATGGAAGATTCATGATATTAAAGGAATAAGTCCTTCGTATTGCACACATAAAATCCTTATGGAAGAAGGTCATAAAACGTATGTGCAACGCCAACGAAGACTAAATCCAAATATGCAAGATGTAGTTAAAAAAGAGATTATTAAACTGCTAGATGCAGGTTTGATATATCCAATTTCTGATAGTCCATGGGTAAGCCCAGTTCAATGCGTGCCTAAGAAGGGTGGCATGACTGTCATTACAAATGAGAAAAATGAGCTTATTCCTACTAGGACTGTAACAGGATGGCGTGTATGTATTGATTATAGAAAATTAAATGACACCACCAGAAAAGATCACTTTCCCTTACCTTTCATTGATCAAATGTTGGAAAGATTAGCCGGAAATAGTTACTATTGTTTTCTAGATGGATTTTATGGATATTTTCAAATTCCAATAGCACCCGAAGATCAAGAGAAAACCACATTCACGTGCCCTTATGGTACTTTTGCTTACAAACACATGCCATTTGGACTTTGCAACGCCCCTGCAACCTTTCAAAGGTGTATGATGGCGATTTTTCATGACATGATAGAAGAATGCATGGAAGTTTTCATGGATGACTTTTCAGTCTTCGGTGATACATTTGAATCATGTCTAGTTAATCTAGAACGTATGCTAATTAGATGCGAAAAATCAAATCTAGTTCTTAATTGGGAGAAATGCCATTTCATGGTTAAAGAAGGCATCGTTCTTGGTCATAAAATTTCAAAAGAAGGAATTGAAGTGGATAGAGCTAAAGTAGATGTAATTGCTAAACTTCCACATCCCACCAATGTTAGAGGTGTTAGGAGTTTTCTAGGACATGCCGGTTTTTACCGACGTTTCATAAAAGATTTTTCAAAAATTGCCACTCCTATGAATAAACTCCTAGAAAAGGATGCTCCATTCATCTTTTCAGATGAGTGTATCAAATCTTTTAATATTCTTAAAGAGAAACTCACTAATGCGCCGATCATGATAACACCAAATTGGAATCTACCATTTGAACTAATGTGCGATGCAAGTGATTTTGCAATGGGAGCCGTTTTAGGACAAAGGATTGAAAAACGATTTCAACCTATATATTATGCTAGTAAGACGTTACAAGGAGCACAAACGAACTATACAACTACTGAAAAAGAACTCCTTGCTATTGTCTTTGCTTTTGACAAATTTCGATCATATCTCGTTCTAGCAAAAACGGTGGTCTATACCGACCATTCTGCTCTTAGATACCTATTTTCAAAACAAGATGCTAAACCAAGATTAATCCGTTGGATCTTACTCTTACAAGAGTTTGATATTGAAATCCGAGATTAAAGAGGAGCAGAAAATCTCGCCGCTGATCATCTTTCTCGTCTTGAAAATCCCGAATTAGAAGTTCTAAATGAATCGGCCATACAAGACAACTTTCCTGATGAATATCTATTGAAGATAGATTATAATGAAATCCCATGGTTTGCAGACTATGCAAACTACTTAGTTTGTGGATTCCTTGAAAAAGGATTATCGTACCAAAAACGAAAGAAATTCTTCAGTGATATAAAACACTATTTTTGGGAAGATCCACATCTGTTTAAAAGTTATCCCGATGGAATAATACGCCGATGTGTATTTGGAGATGAAGCTAGTAAAATATTAAACCATTGTCACACAGGACCAACAGGAGGGCATTATGGGCCTCAACTAACAGCAAGAAAAGTTTATGATGCTGGATTCTATTGGCCTACAATTTACAAAGACGCACACCTTCTTTGCAAATCCTGTGATGCTTGTCAAAGGGCCGGAAAAATAAGTCAACGTGAGGAAATGCCACAAAATGTCATCCAAGTATGTGAAGTATTTGACATTTGGGGTATTGACTTTATGGGTCCATTTCCAAAATCTCATAATAATCTATATATACTCGTAGCCATTGATTATGTATCTAAATGGGTGGAAGCACAAGCTCTCCCAACTAACGATGCACGAGTTGTATTCAACTTTTTAAAACGTCTTTTTGCAAGGTTTGGAACACCGAAAGCTTTAATAAGTGATCGGGGTACTCATTTCTGTAATAATCAACTTGAGAAAGTTCTTAAAAGATATGGAGTAACTCATAAAATCTCCATCGCATATCATCCACAAACAAGTGGACAAGTTGAAAATACCAACCGAGCTTTAAAACGTATTCTAGAGAAAACCGTAGGATCAAATCTGAAGGAATGGTCCATTAAATTGGAGGATGCACTCTGGGCTTTTAGAAAAGCCTACAAAACTCCAATTGGAACCACACCTTTTAGACTTGTTTATGGAAAAGCATGTCATCTTCCAGTAGAAATTGAACACAAAGCATTTTGGGCTTTGAAGACATGTAATCTTGATTTACATGAAGCCGGACGTTTACGATTAAGTCAACTAAATGAATTAGAAGAATTAAGACATGAAGCGTATGAAAATTCGTTAATCTATAAAGAAAGAATGAAGAAATGGCATGATAAAAGAATCAGAAGTTCAAAAGAATTTAAAGAAGGAGACAGAGTTCTTCTTTTCAATTCACGATTCAAGCTATTTCCTGGAAAATTGAAATCAAGATGGTCTGGACCATTCATAGTCAAAAGAGTTTTCCCATACGGAACGATAGAATTAATAAATTCAAATGGAATTGAATTTAAAGTTAATGGTCACAGAGTTAAACACTACATACATGGTCCGATGGAAGTTGACAATGAAGTTAATCACAATTTCGATACCACAGCTAACTAAGTGTGGGGAGAATCAAGTCTTTAAAGGATAATATGTATTTCTGTTAGAGTTAGATTGTCTGTTTTCGTGTAGTTCTCGAAAATGGAACCTGAATGGTCTTTCCCTAGCAGACCCTAAAGAACTAGTCTTCTCCCCCCATTCTGAATTTTTATTTTTTTAGGTTTTTACAAAATGAAGACTGCCTGTGAACTAAACCATGGTCTAATGCTACACGCTTTGATCACTAAACGTAATAATGACATACTACCGAGTGAAATAGTATCAGTAATCAGAGAAAGAATGGACGGAGTTAGAAAAGAATCCAGATGCGAAGATAATAAGTTACAATTTGGTAAAGGAAAATCAAAATCCGCAGTAAAAAGAAGAGCACGACACCTAGAAAGATGTCACAAATGCGGAAAATGGTCACATGGAGGTAAATGTTCAAATAATCAAACATATTCAAATACCAAATTTGTTACTTTATGCAGAGACGGACCGTTCATATGTTTAGAAGAAAAGACACTGAATGCTCGAGGTTACGCCTATGTAGCCATGGAAAACCAATTAAACCGACTATCTTATGAATGGGATAGATCATATAACTAAGAAATCTATTTCACAGGTAAGTCTGTACAGTTTTTTTTTTTTTTTTTTTTTTAACCTTTTGATAATAAACGCTAATTTGTTCGCTATAAAGTATTAAATTGGTATTGAATAAAATTAGGTTTGGCGACCGAAATTGTTGATATCATTCAAAAATTTATTACATCACTGCGAAATTTAACGTTTATTCTTAAGGTATAAATATATTTAATCAATCAACCCAAAATATTTCAAAAATTCGTCATGAGTTAAATTAGGTCTTGGAACCGAAATTACTTTACCGAAAAGAGGGGCGCATATTTTTGATAATATTTGATTGATTAAAGTGGGATAAAAAGCCAAAAATATTTTTAATTTTATTTTTACCATGTTTTTAAAATTAATATATAAATCTTAAATTAATATTGTAAACTTTGTAAAAATAATATATTTAAAATTGTAAATATTTGAAAAATTAATATAAGTTTGGTGTGAATTTATAATATGAATTTTTAAATTAAGTTTGGTATGAATTTTTAATTTTTAAAATATGAATTTTTAATTTTTATGCATTTCAAATTTTAAGTTTGGTGTGAATTTTTAATATTAATTTTGAATTTTATATTTAAATTGTGTGAATTTAAAAACAAAAATTTACTTTATCTCATTAAGTTAAAAATATGATTTTTAAAATTCGTCGTAAGTTGAAGACTAGGTCTTTGAACCGAAATTGCTTTACCCAAGGGAGGGACGAGAACTTTTATTATCATTATTTTTAATCTTATTGAATTAAAGTATGCCAAAAACACAAAAAAAAAAACCAAAAATCTTAGCTTTTAAAACAATCGCTACAAAAAGACAAATTTTAAAATTTTGTCGAAGGACGGACTAGGAGATCGATCCGAAACGACCTCGTCCTAAATAACAAGGGAAACAAAATTTTAAAATTAATTACTTAATTGTTTTAATTAGTATAAGTTAAAAAAAAAAATAACAGCCGCGAAAAAAACCCCAAAAACACCCCCAAAATCACAATTTTTAACCGTTAATCACCAAATCTTTTACTAAAATCATGTTGAGAAGGATGCTATCTAGGAATTACTCAAGAAAAACGGTAAATTTCTACACCTAAACACCAATTAATCCGAAATTAGTGTTCTTGAGCAATTTTTTCCCCAATTTGATTTTGATGCTTTTTAGTGTAATTAAGCTTAAATTGTTTATGTATTATGCTTGTATAACCTAGATTGATGCTGTTTAACATGATTAGAAGCCTTAAACTTCAAATTTTGAGTAATCTAGGGTTTGTGTTCTTGAGCAAATTTGGGGCTTTTTGATATAAACAGGTTATGACCGATTTTTGTCATGAATTATTGCTAAATTAAGTAGTGTAACATGTTTAGGTAGTTAAATGATCCAAACTTTGAGCCTAAACATGATTTTGAGAATTAAAGTGGACTTTTTCAAGTCTAAAATTCATGAACTTGATTTTTGAGAGATAATGCCATTTGAAACTTGTTTAATTGCTAGTAATGATTATTTTGACATGTTATTTGAGTTAAATGCTTATGAACTTGGCGAACATTTTCGTATATGCTTATTTGAAAAAGTGTAGATTTGATAAAAATGTGAAAATAAGCTTAAGTTTGATATAAATTGATCATGTCATTGTAATTATTTTGATTGATGATTTTGCTGACACTAATGCATATTTGGATGCACAAAAATTGTGTTTGATGTGTTTTGCAGACTGAAAGGGGTGAATTTTCATCCCAAGCTCGCAATGCTCCTGCTGAGAATGCGGAACAACAGGAGGTGGATAACTACTACAAGCAAGATATACCTAATCCAGTCATGACCTTTTCTGATATGCACTTGGAAGATTTGCACCCGAACCTGAGATTTGACAGACTTTGGATAGATTATCCAAAATATCAAAGGGGTTTGCATACTCTTCATTCTAAGGTTGTTGAGGTACCTAGGGTCATAGAATGGGGACCCTTAGAAGCTGTAGAATTGGCCGGGCCAATTAGGGAATTACTTGTACAGAGGTATGGTAATTCTACTTTTAATGACTGGGTACGTTTATTCACCATGCGTAGACCTGTATATAAAGTATGGTATGAAGAATTGTTGTGTAGTATAGAATTAAACGATCGGGTAGCTAGTTTAACCGATCGATCTTTTATTAGATTTTTGTTAGGAGGTTCGATGCGCCACATGTCTTTACAAGACATGGCTCAGGCTTTACGTATATATACGCCTGAGGAGTTAGCATCTGCCGATTGTAGAGGGTTGATACTAAATGGTAGAAAGATAGATGAAAATTTTGATACACACGGTGTGTGGAGTCAAATGACAAGCCATCACCGTTTCAAAGGGGGAAATTACTCTTATTTGGACATAGATAGAGCTGAATTAAGAGTGATTCATAGGTTTTTAGCTAATTCGATTACACAAAGGGGTAAGAACAAGGAAAAGGTAAATGAACAGGATTTGTTTTACCATATGTGTATTCGAGACCGACAAAGCGCTGTAAGTATACCTTATTGTGTGGGTTATTATTTATCAGCTATGGTTAGGGGGATGAGACCACATAGCATAATAGGAGGTGGTATTTTTATTACTTTGATTGCTGAATATCTCGGTGTGGATATAAGTCGGGGGGGATTATTAGTAGAAGAACCAGAACCCCGCGATACTATAGGTTTAAATGTATACCATGGTGCGAAAGTTTTGAAGAGGCGAAATAACGCCGCAGTACAATACCATGGTAGACATCCATAGGTTGAGAGAAACCAACAGCAAGGTAATGTAGGAGGGGGAAATGAAATGCAAGAAATGCAAAGGTTTATAGCTTCACAGGAGTACGAAAATGCTAGACAGAGAGCATTTGAAGATTGGCAAGTTCATCAAAACCAAATCATAGCTCATTGCCAACATATAGGTAGAAACTATATTCCTACACCAAAACCCATATTCCCTCCCTGGTCTATAGAGATGCAGCCACCGTATCCTACGTATAACCCTGCCGAAGCATTCTATAGCACCTATGGTTATGCTTGAAACCCCTATTGGTACCAGTATCATCCCTAGTCTACTTAGTTTTATTTATTTTGTAATTTGTAATATTGATACGTTTAATACTTATGTTAATATTGTAATAGTTTTTATAATTTTCTAATTTTTATTCTTAGATTTTAATAATTTTTGAATGTGGGGTAATATACCAAACTTCAAAAATATGTATATATGTTTGCAGTTTATCTTATGTACACAACAGGGTAAAACAACGCATTTTCAAAGACTGGCATTAAGTTCAGCAAAAGCAACTAGTTTTGACGACAAGATGCAAAATATATGTGAAATAACAACAAGACGGAATGAACAAATGAAGTGCACCATTTATCATTCAGCAAACAAACGCCAATATATTTGGAAACTTTGGTAAAATTTAATCATTTTCACACAAATCACCCTCAATAATTTAAATTGTTACTGATTTCTTACAAATGAGGGCATTGCAAGATCTTAAGTATGGGAAGGGGTTAAATTCTTTCGAATTTTAAAATTTTTAAACACTTGGTTACCATTAAAAATACTAGTAAAGCAGTAGTTGTATTAGAATCTAGTGCTCTCTGATAATAAAGAACAGCCCTAGTCTTATATACTGACTACCCAATTCTAGTAAAATTTTTAAAAATTTTCAATTAAATGAACTCAAAATCATGTTTATACATATTTATGAACAATAAAACTAGGTTTTAACACCGAAATTATTGTTACCTCAAAAAGGACATAAATTGAGGAACAAACCAAAATGTTAAAATTCATTTAAAATGGAATAGAGGACGATAAAAAGGAAAATAAAAGCCAAGTGTGGTAAAATTTACCAAGTTATCTTAAATATATGTCACATATATCTGTAACAAATAACTGAAAATACTTTTGCTTTGGACTAAACTAAACTGTTTTACCCGATGAAAGAAAAGAAGAGATGGATCTACACGATGAATCAATTCCATCATTAAAAGGAAGTAAAGTCTTCCGAAAAAGACACGCGCTTCTTGATTTAGGTCATGAAGTTGTCGTCCAGACCAGCTGTAGGTTGACGAAAAATCTAGAAAAGTCATCACTAAAATCAGCAGGAAATCCACGGACCTCAGCATTAAACAGGGTCGCCAAGTGGTCAGATTTATCCTAACCATGAGAAGGATTTATCTCGTACAATGGGGGGGGGCACCATGCAAATTAGCTGGATAAGACTAATGAATCAGATCCCCAGAAAGGATAATCTCCTTAAAAGATCAAAAATCAGCTTTTAAGCCTGATATTACTCAATCCTTGAGATTGACCTTAAAGATTGAGAATTCAAACTCATGGAATTCAATGATATCTAAACTCGAGCTTGAACGAGAAAATATTTTGATCAAAATTACAAACCGATTTGTTTTCTGAAAACCCTATTTTCAATGCGTTCATTACCATTGAACGTAAAATCCTAGGAATTCACCTGAAATTCATTAGGTCACCTGAACTAAATCGGGTGTCAACCGTAAGAACGGTGGTTGCATAGCATGGTCAAAGACTGGACCTTGTGCCAGACCGAAAAATCATAAGGGTGAGCTTTACTATTGCTCCTACCAAGGATAATAATTGCGTCCGACACGTTATAGACAATAATTAAAAGCATGTCAGGGGACATTGCCTTAACAGTTGCTTGTTCAACGCTTTCCTTTACAACCGGACGGTAGTTTACCGAAAGGTAATATACGGGACAAGTAAACTGGACGTGTTGCTTTCCAAATACAAGGTTAGCAAGTGGGTGACATAAAACCATAAGTTTTGAGCTAAAATTTTCAAATATGAAACCCACCAAAACCACAAAAATATTTTGCAAACACCGGTAAAGGGTTATTCCGGAAAACTTATCTAGGGTAAAAACTAGATTTAATTTTCAAAAGATCAAATGTTTTCATAAAGATCCAATTTCCTTAATGGATCTAAATTTTTATAGTCATGTGGGACTGTAAACCATATCGTTACTACCATTGTTTATACCGCCGTATAGAAATCACTGATGTACAAAGTGTGAAGAATAAAGAAGTGATTCTAGTATTTCAAGACGATATTGCTTGAGGACAAGCAACGCTCAAGTGTGGGAATATTTGATAATGCTAAAAACGAACATATATTTCATAGCATTATTCCTCAAGAAAGACAAGCTTTTAGTTGCAATTGTTCTATTTACAAGTGATATTCGTTTAAATAATAAAAGGTGAAGACAAAAGACAGATTCGACGAATTGAAGACGCAAACGACCAAAAAGTTCAAAAGTACAAAAGACAATCAAAGAGGTTCCAATTAATGATAAGAAACGTCTCGAAATTACAAGAGTACAAGATTCAAAACGCAAAGTACAAAATATAAAATTGTACGCAAGGACGTTCGAAAATCCGGAACCGGGACATGAGTCAACTCTCAACGCTCGACGCAACGGACTAAAAATTACAAGTCAACTATGCACATAAATATAATATAATATTTAAATAATTCTTATAATTATTTAATATATTATATTTATTTATAAACCGTCAGCAAGAAAGACTCCAAAGCTGTGAGCTGTATTTTCAAACTCCGCGACTCGCGGAGTTTGAAGTCAAAAAATGCCGCGAGTCGCGGAGCCCCAATTTCTGAAACTGCCTATAAAGCTCACGCATTCTGATCGTAAAAATCATATATCTCTCTCTCTCAATATATACGTAATATTTATATTTATAATTTATATTTTAATTTTAATTTTAATTTTAAATCCTAATAATAAGGGTATGTTAGCGAATATTGTAAAGGTGTAAGTCGAAATTCTGTCGGTGTAACGCTACGCTATTTTTAATCATTGTAAGTTATGTTCAACCATTTTATATTAATGTCTCGTAGCTAAGTTATTATTATGCTTATTTAATCCGAAGTAATCATGATGTTGGGCTAATTACTAAAATTGGGTAATTGGGCTTTGTACCATAATTGGGGTTTGGACAAAAGAACGACACTTGTGGAAATTAGACTATGGGCTATTAATGGGTTTTATATTAACTAAACAATACCTTGTTAATTTAATATACAAACTTATAATTAGACGTATTTATATATAACCACATACGCTCGACTGGGTACGGTGGGCGGGATATCTATAAATACCAATAATTATTCATTTTACCGGATACGGAACTGGATTAATAGTTAATAGACTTGTTGAAGCAGGGGTGAATTACATTCAAGGGTAATTGGTGTAATTGTTAACAAAGTAGTAAAACCTTGGTTTACACGCAGTCGATAACCTGGTGTATTCATTAAACAAAGTATTAAAACCTTGTTACAATTCGAATCCCCAATTAGTTGGAATATTTAACTTCGGGTATAAGGATAATTTGACGAGGATACTCGCATTTTATATTTATGACTGATGGACTGTTATGGACAAAAACCAGACTGACATATTAAATAATCCAGGACAAAGGACAATTAACCCATGGGCAATAAAACTAAAATCAACACGTCAAACATCATGATTACGGAAGTTTAAATAAGCATAATTCTTTTATTTCATATTTAATTTCCTTTATTTTATATTTAATTGCACTTCTAATTATCGCATTTTTATTGTTGTTGTATTTAATTGCACTTTTAATTATCGTACTTTTTAATTATCGCAAGTTTATTTTATCGCACTTTTATTATTTGCAATTTCATTATCGTTATTTACTTTACGCTTTAATTTAAGTCTTGTATTTATTTTTAATATTTTACATTTTGTTTTAACTGCAACTAAAGTATTAAAATCGACAAACCGGTCATTAAACGGTAAAACCCCCCTTTTATAATAATAATAATATTACTTGTATATATATTTGTATTTTTATAAAAGTAAACTAATATAGCGTTAAGCTTTGTTTAAAAAGATTCCCTGTGGAACGAACCGGACTTACTAAAAACTACACTACTGTACGATTAGGTACACTGCCTATAAGTGTTGTAACAAGGTTTAAGTATATCCATTCTCTAAATAAATAAATATCTTGTGTAAATTGTATCGTATTTAATAGTATTTTCTTGTAAAATTTAATAATATTTTATACCCCTTAGCTTCCACATCACTCATAAACCAGCCATTGCATGGAAGATTCATGATATTAAAGGAATAAGTCCTTCGTATTGCACACATAAAATCCTTATGGAAGAAGGTCATAAAACGTATGTGCAACGCCAATGAAGACTAAATCCGAATATGCAAGATGTTGTTAAGAAAGAAATTATTAAACTGCTAGATGCAGGTTTAATTTATCCAATCTCTGATAGTCCATGGGTAAGCCCAGTTCAATGCGTACCTAAGAAGGGTGGCATGACTGTCATCACAAGTGAAAAAAATGAGCTTATTCCTACTAGGACTGTAACAGGATGGCGTGTTTGTATTGATTATAGAAAATTAAATGACGCCACCAGAAAAGATCACTTTCCCTTACCTTTTATTGATCAAATGTTGGAAAGATTAGTCGGAAATAGTTACTATTGTTTTCTTGATGGATTTTCCGGATATTTTCAAATTCCAATAGCACCCGAAGATCAAGAGAAAACCACATTCACGTGCCCTTATGGTATTTTTGCTTACAAACACATGCCATTTGGACTTTGCAACGCCCCTGCAACCTTTCAAAGGTGTATGATGGTGATTTTTCACGACATGATAGAAGAATGCATGGAAGTTTTCATGGATGACTTTTCAGTCTTCGGTGATACTTTTGAATCATGTCTAGTTAATCTGGAACGAATGCTTATTAGATGCGAACAATCAAATCTAGTACTTAATTGGGAGAAATGCCATTTCATGGTTAAAGAAGGTATCGTTCTTGGACATAAAATTTCAAAAGAAGGAATTGAAGTGGATAGAGCTAAAGTAGATGTAATTGCTAAACTTCCACATCCCACCAATGTTAGAGGAGTTAGGAGTTTTCTAAGGCATGCCGGTTTTTACCGACGTTTCATAAAAGATTTTTCTAAAATTGCCACTCTTATGAATAAACTCCTAGAAAAGGATGCTCCATTCATCTTTTCAGATGAATGTATCAAATCTTTTAATATTCTTAAAGAGAAACTCACTAATGCACCGATTATGATAACACCAAATTGGAATCTACCATTTGAACTAATGTGCGATGCAAGTGATTTTGCAATGGGAGCCGTTTTAGGACAAAGGATTGAAAAACGATTTCAACCTATATATTATGCTAGTAAGACGTTACAAGGAGCACAAACGAACTATACAACTACTGAAAAAGAACTCCTTGCTATTGTCTTTGCTTTTGACAAATTTCATTCATATCTCGTTCTAGCAAAAACGGTGGTCTATACCGACCATTCTGCTCTTAGATACCTATTTTCGAAACAAGATGCCAAACCAAGATTAATCCGTTGGATCTTACTCTTACAAGAGTTTGATATTGAAATCCGAGATAAAAGAGGAGCAGAAAATCTCGCCGCTGATCATCTTTCTCGTCTTGAAAATCCTGAATTAGAAGTTCTAAATGAATCGGCCATACAAGACAACTTTCCTGATGAATATCTATTGAAGATAGATTATAATGAAATTCCATGGTTTGCAGACTATGCAAACTATTTAGTATGTGGATTCCTTGAAAAAGGATTATTGTACCAAAAACGAAAGAAGTTCTTCAGTGATATAAAACACTATTTCTGGGAAGATCCACATCTATTTAAAAGTTGTCCAGATGGAATAATACGCCGATGTGTATTCGGAGATGAAGCTAGTAAAATTTTAAACCATTGTCACATAGGACCAACAGGAGGGCATTATGGGCCTCAACTAACAGCAAGAAAAGTTTATGATGCTGGATTCTATTGGCCTACAATTTACAAAGACGCACACCTTATTTGCAAATCCTGTGATGCTTGTCAAAGGGCCGGAAAAATAAGTCAACGTGATGAAATGCCACAAAATGTCATTCAAGTATGCGAAGTATTTAACATTTGGGGTATTGACTTTATGGGTCCATTTCCAAAATCTCATAATAATCTCTATATTCTCGTAGCCATTGATTATGTATCTAAATGGGCGGAAGCACAAGCTCTCCCAACTAACGATGCACGAGTTGTAGTCAACTTTTTAAAACCTCTTTTTGCAAGGTTTGGAACACCGAAAGCTTTAATAAGTGATCGGGGAACTCATTTCTGTAATAATCAACTTGAGAAAGTTCTCAAAAGATATGGAGTAACTCATAAAATCTCCACCGCATATCATCCACAAACAAATGGACAAGTTGAAAATACCAACCGAGCTTTAAAACGTATTCTAGAAAAAACCGTAGGATCAAATCCGAAGGAATGGTCCATTAAATTGGAGGATGCACTCTGGGCTTTTAGAACAGCCTACAAAACTCCAATTGGAACCACACCTTTTAAACTCGTCTACGAAAAAGCATGTCATCTTCCAGTAGAAATTGAACACAAAGCATTTTGGGCTTTGAAGACATGTAATCTTGATTTACATGAAGCCGGACGTCTACGATTAAGTCAACTAAACGAATTATAAGAATTAAGACATGAAGCATACGAAAATTCGTTAATCTATAAGGAAAGAACGAATAAATGGCATGATAAAAGAATCAGAAGTTTAAAAGAATTTAAAGAAGGAGACAGAGTTCTTCTTTTCAATTCACGATTCAAGCTATTTCCTGGAAAATTGAAATCAAGATGGTCTGGACCATTCATAGTCAAAAGAGTTTTCCCATACGGAACGATAGAATTAATAAATTCAAATGGGATTGAATTTAAGGTTAATGGTCACAGAGTTAAACAGTACATAGATAGTCCAAGAGAAGTTGACAATGAATTTAATCACAATTTCGATACCACAACTAACTAAGTGTGGGGAGAATCAAGTCTTTAAAGGATAATATGTATTTCTATTAGAGTTAGATTGTCTGTTTTCGTGTAGTTCTCGAAAATGGAACCCGAATGGTCTTTCCCTAGCAGACCCTAAAGAACTAGTCTTCTCCCTCCATTCTGATTTTTTTTTTTTTAGGTTTTTACGAAATGAAGACTTCCTGCGAACTAAACCATGGTCTAATGCTACACGCTTTGATCACTAAACGTAATAATGACACACTTCCGAGTGAAATAGTATCAGTAATCAGAGAAAGATTGGACGGAGTAAGAAAAGAATCCAGCTGCGAAGATAATAAGTTACAATTTGGTAAAGGAAAATCAAAATCCGCAGCAAAAAGAAGAGCACGACACCTAGAAAGATGTCACAAATGCGGGAAATGGTCACATGGAGGTAAATGTTCAAATAATCAAACCTATTCAAATACCGAATTTGTTACTTTATGCAGAGACGGACCGTTCATATGTTTAGAAGAAAAGACACTGAATGCTCGAGGTTACGCCTATGTAGCCATGGAAAACCAATTAAACCGACTATCTTATGAATGGGATAGATCATATAACTAAGAATACTATCTCACAGGTAAGTCTGTACAGTTTTTATTTTTTAATTTTTTATTTTTAACCTTTTGATAATAAATGCTAATTTGTTCGCTATAAAGTATTAAATTGGTATTGAATAAAATTAGGTTTGGCGACCGAAATTATTGATATCATTCAAAAATTTATTACATCACTGCGAAATTTAACGTTTATTCTTAAGGTATAAATATCTTTAATCAATCAACCCAAAATATTTTAAAAATTAGTCATGAGTTAAATTAGGTCATGGAACCGAAATTACTTTACCGAAAAGAGGGGCGCATATTTTTGATAATATTTGATTGATTAAAGTGGGATAAAAGACCAAAAAGATTTTTAATTTTATTTTTACCATGTTTTTAAAATTAATATATAAATCTTAAATTAATATTGTGAACTCTGTAAAATCAATATATTTAAGTTTGTCAATATTTGAAAAATTAATATTTTTAATATAAGTTTGTATGTATAAAAACAAAAATATAATATAAGTTTGGTGTGAATTTTTAATATTATGCATTTTTAATTAAGTTTGGTGTAAATTTTTAATTTTATGCATTTTTAAATTTAAGTTGTGTGAATTTAAAAACAAAAATTTACTTTATGTCGCTAAGTTAAAAATATGATTTTTAAAATTCGTCGTAAGTTGAAGACTAGGTCTTTGAACCAAAATTGCTTTACCCGAGGGAGGAACGAGAACTTTTATTATCATTATTTTTAATCTTATTGAATTAAAGTATGCCAAAAACATTAAAAAAAAAAAAACCCAAAAATCTAAGCTTTTAAAACAATCGCTTGAAAACGACAAATTTTAAAATTTTGTTGAGGGACGGACTAGGACATCGATCCGAAACGACCTCATCCTAAAACAAAGGAAAACAAAATTTTAAATTTATTTTATATTTGTTTTATAAGTTAAGGCTTATTAAAAAAAAAAAAAAACACGCCGCGACTCGCGGAGTTTGAAGAACAAAATCACCGCGACTCGCGGAGGGACTAAAATCCAGAAAAAAATATAACGAGCTGAACTGATCAGTCCCCATCCCCACACCACAAAAACTGCGAAAAAACACCCGAAAATACACACACAAACACTCCGAAATTCACAACTTTTCACCGTTTTTCATCACATTTTTAACTAAAATCATGTTGAGAATGATGCTATCAAGGAATTACTCAAGAAAAACGGTAAATTTCTACACCTAAACAACATTTAATCCGAAAATTAGTGTTCTTGAGCAATTTTATACCCAATTCGATTTTGATGCTTTTTAGTGTAATTATACTTAAATTGTTTATGTATTATGCTTGTATAACCTAGATTGATGCTATTTAACATGATTAGAAGCTTTAAACTTCAAATTTTGAGTAATCTAGGGTTTGTGTTCTTGAGCAAATTTGGGGCTTTTTGATATAAACAGGTTATGGCCGATTTTTGTCATGAATTGTTGCTAAATTAAGTAGTGTGACATGTTTAGGTAGTTAAATGATCCAAACTTTGAGCCTAAACATGATTTTGAGAATTAAAGTGGACTTTTTCAAGTCTAAAATTCATGAACTTGATTTTTAAGAGATAATGCCATTTAAACTTGTTTAATTGCTAGTAATGATTATTTTGACATGTTATTTAAGTTGAATGCTTATGAACTTGGCGAATATTTTCGTATATGCTTATTTGAAAAAGTGTAGATTTGATAAAAATATGAAAATAAGCTTAAGTTTGATATAAATTGAACATGTCATTGTAATTATTTTGATTGATGATTTTGCTGACACTAATGCATATTTGGATGCACAAAAATTGTGTTTGATGTGTTTTGCAGACTGAAAGGGGTGAATCTTCATCCCAAGCTCGCAATGCTCCTGCTGAGAATGCGGAACAACAGGAGGTGGATAACTACTACAAACAAGATATACTTCATCCAGTCATGACATTTTCAGATATGCACTTGGAAGAGTTGCACCCGAACTTGAGATTTGACAGACGTTGGATAGATTATCCAAAATACCAAAGGGGTTTGCATACTCTTCATTCTAAAGCTGTTGAAGTACCTAGGGTAATAGAATGGGAACCGTTAGAAGCTGTAGAATTGGCTGGGCCAATTAGAGAATTACTTACACAGAGGTATGGTAATTCTACTTTTAACGATTGGGTACGATTATTCAGCATGCGTAGACCTGTATATAAAGTATGGTGTGAAGAATTATTGTGTAGTATAGAAATAAATGATCGGGTAGTTAGTTTAACCGATCGATCTTTTATTAGATTTTTGTTAGGAGGTTCGATGCGCCACATGTCTCTACTAGACATGGCTCAGGCCTTACGTATATATATGCCTGAGGAGTTAGCATCTGCCGATTGTAGAGGGTTGATATTAAATGGTAGAAAGATTGATGAAAATTTTGATACGCATGGTGTATGGAGTCAAATGACTAGCCATCACCGATTTAAAGGGGAAATTACTCTTATTTGGATATAGATAGAGCAGAGTTAAGAGTAATTCATAGGT
Organism: Rutidosis leptorrhynchoides; assembly: GCF_046630445.1. Lineage (NCBI taxonomy): Eukaryota > Viridiplantae > Streptophyta > Magnoliopsida > Asterales > Asteraceae > Rutidosis > Rutidosis leptorrhynchoides. The sequence goes on along the minus strand of NC_092341.1, from coordinate 281,926,875 downwards.
TTTTAGCTAATTAGATTACACAAAGAGGTAAGAATAAGGAAAAGGTAAATGAACAGGATTTATTTTACCATATGTGTATTCGAGACCCACAAAGCGCTGTAAGTATACCGTATTGTGTGGGTTATTATTTATCAGCTATGGTTAGGGGGATGAGACCGCACAGTATAATAGGAGGTGGTATATTTATTACACTAATTGCTGAGTATCTCGGTGTGGATATAAGTCGGGGGGATTATTAATCGAAGAACCAGAACCCCACGATACAATTGGTTTAAATGTATACCATGGTGCTAAAGTTTTGAAGAGGTGAAATAACGCTGCAGTACGATATAATGGTAGACATCCACAGGTTGAGAGAAACCAACAACCAGGTAATGTGGGAGGGGGAAATGAAATGACAGAAATGCAAAGGTTTATAGCTTCACAAGAGTATGAAAATGCTAGACATCGAGCATATGAAGATTGGAAAGTTCATCAAAACCAAATCATAGCTCATTGCCAACATGTAGGTAGAAACTATATTCTTACTCCATCGCCCGTATTTCCTCCCTGGTCTATAGAGATCCAACCACCGTATCCTACGTATAACCCAGCCGAAGCATTCTATAACACATACGGTTATGCATGGAACCCCTACTGGTATCAGTATCATCCTTAGTCTACTTAGTTTTATTTATTTTATTATTTGTAATGTTGATACATTTAATACTTATGTTAATATTTTAATAGTTTTTATAATTTTCTAACTTTTATTATTAGATTTTAATAATTTTTGAATGTGGGGTAATATTCCAAACTTCAAAAATATGTAAATATGTTTGCAGTTTATCTTATGTACACAACAGGGTAAAACAATGCATTTTCAAAGACTGGCATTAAGTTCAGCAAAAGCAACTAATTTTGACGACAAGATGCAAAATATATGTGAAATAACAACAAGACGGAATGAACAAATGATGTGCACCATTTATCATTCAACACAAACAACAATATGTATGGAAACTTTGGTAAAATTTAATCATTTCTACGCTAATCACCCTCAATAATTTAAATTGTTACTGATTTCTTGCAAATGAGGGCATTGCAAGATCTTAAGTGTGGGAAGGGGTTAAATTCTTTCGGATTTTTAAAATTTTTATCTTAAATACTTGGTTACCATTAAAAATACTAGTAAAGCAGTAGTTGTATTAGAATCTAGTGCTCTCAGATAATAAAGAACAGCCATAGTCTTATATACTGACTACCCAATTCTAGTAAAATTTTTCAAAATTTTCAATTAAATGAACTCAAAATTATGTTTATACATATTTATGAATGATAAAACTAGGTGTTAATGCCGAAATTATCGTTACCTCGGAAAGGACATAAATTGAGAAACAAACCAAAATGTTAGAATTCATTTAAAATGGAATAGAGGACAATAAAAAGGAAAATAAAAGCCAAGTGTGGGAAAATTTACCAAGTTATTTTAAACATATGTCACATATTTCTGTAATAAATAACTGAAAATACTTTTGCTTTGGACTAAACTAAACTGTTTTACCCGATGAAAGAAAAGAAGAGATGGATCTACACGATGAATCAATTCCATCATTAAAAGGAAGTAAAGTCTTCCGAAAAAGAAACGTGCTTCTTGATTTAGGTCATGAAGTTGTCGTCCAGACCAGCTGTAGGTTGACGAAAAATCTAGAAAAGTCATCACTAAAATCAGCAGGAAATCCACGGACCTCAGCATAAAACAGGGTCGCCATGTGGTCAGATTTATCCTAACCATGAGAAGGATTTATCTCGTAAAATGGGGGGGCACCGTGCAGATTAGCTTGATAAGACTAATGAATCAAACCCCCAGAAAGGATAATCTCCTTAAAAGATCAAAAATCAGCTTTTAAGCCTGATATTACTCAATCCTAGAGATTGACCTTAAAGATTGAGAATTACAAACTCATGGAATTCAATGATATCTAAACTCGAGCTTGAACGAGAAAATATTTTGATCAAAATTACAAACCGATTTGTTTTTTGAAAACCCATTTTCAATGCGTTCATTACCATTGAACGTAAAATCCTAGGAATTCACCTGGAATTCATTAGGTCACCTGAACCAAATCGGGTGTCAACCGTAAGAACGGTGGTTGCATAGCATGGTCAAAGACAGGACCTTGTGCCAGACCGAAAAAATTATAAGGGTGAGCTTTACTATTGCTCCTACAAAGGATAGTAATTGCGTCCGACACGTTATATACCATAATTAAAAGCATGTCAGGGGACATTGCCTTAACAGTTGCTTGTTCAACGCTTTCCTTTACCACTGGACGGTAGTTTACCAAAAGGTAATATACGGAGCAAGTATACTGGACGTGTTGCTTTCCTAATACAAGGTTAGCAAGTGGGTGACACAAAACCATAAGTTTTGAGCCAAAATTTTCAAATCTAAAACCCACCAAACCCACAAAAAGAATTTGCAAACACCGGTGAAGGGTTATTCCGGAAAACTTATCTAGGGTAAAAGCTAGATTTAAATTTCAAAAGATCAAATGTTTTCATAAAGATCCAATTTCCTTAATGGATCTAAATTTTTATAGTCATGTGGGACTGTAAACCATATCGTTACTACCATTGTTTATACCGCCGTATAGAAATCACTGATGTACAAAGTGTGAAGAATAAATAAATGATTCTAGTATTTCAAGACTATATTGCTTGAGGACAAGCAACGCTCAAGTGTGGGAATATTTGATAATGCTAAAAACGAACATATATTTCATAGCATTATTCCTCAAGAAAGACAAGCTTTTAGCTGCAATTGTTCTATTTACAAGTAATATTGGTTTAAATAATAAAAGGTGAAGACAAAAGGCAGATTCGACAAATTGAAGACGCAAACGACCAAAAAGCTCAAAAGTACAAAATAAAATCAAAGAGGTTCCAATTATTGATAAGAAACGTCTCAAAATTACAAGAGTACAAGATTCAAATCGCAAAGTACAAGATATTAAATTGTACGCAAGGACGTTTGAAAATCCGAAACCGGGACCAGAGTCAACTCTCAACGCTCGACGCAATGGACTAAAAATTATAAGTTAACTATGTATATAAATATAATATAATATATAATTAATTATATAAATTATATATATATTATATTTATATAAAAATCCGTCGGCAAGAAAGGAGCCAAAATGAAGTGAGCTGGAATTTCAAACTCCGCGACTCGCGGAGTTTGAAGAGCAAAAATGCCGCGAGTTGCGGAGCAGCCAAATTCGAAAATCCCTATAAAACCCAACGAATTCTGATCATTTTTATCATCATATAATCTATCTCTCTCTCAATATATACGTAATATATATATATATATATATATATATATATATATATATATATATATATATTTATATTTTAATTTTAATTCTAATAATAAGGGTATGTTAGCGAATGTTGTAAGGGTGTAAGTCAAAATTCTGTCCGTGTAACGCTACGCTATTTTTAATCATTGTAAGTTATGTTCAACCTTTTTAATTTAATGTCTCGTAGCTAAGTTATTATTATGCTTATTTAATCCGAAGTAATCATGATGTTGGGCTAATTATTAAAATTGGGTAATTGGGCTTTGTACCATAATTGGGGTTTGGACAAAAGAATGACACTTGTGGAAATTAGACTATGGGCTATTAATGGGCTTTATATTTGTTTAACTAAATGATAGTTTGTTAATTTTAATATAAAGATTTACAATTGGACGTCCCTATAAATAACCATATACACTCAATCGGACACGATGGGCGGGGTATTTATATGTACGAATAATCGTTCATTTAACGGGATACGGGAATGGATTAATAGTCACTAGAATTATTAAAACAGGGGTGAAATTATGTACAAGGACACTTGGCATAATTGTTAACAAAGTATTAAAACCTTGGGTTACACTCAGTCGACATCCTGGTGTAATTATTAAACAAAGTATTAAAATCTTGTTACAGTTTAAGTCCCCAATTAGTTGGAATATTTGACTTCGGGTATAAGGATAATTTGACGAGGACACTCGCACTTTATATTTATGACTGATGGACTGTTATGGACAAAAACCAGACGGATATATTAAATAATCCAGGACAAAGGACAATTAACCCATAGGCATAAAACTAAAATCAACACGTCAAACATCATGATTACGGAAGTTTAAATAAGCATAATTCTTTTATTTCATATTTAATTTCCTTTATTTTATATTTAATTGCACTTCTAATTATCGCATTTTTATTTATTGTTATTGTATTTAATTGCACTTTTAATTATCGTACTTTTTAATTATCACAAGTTTATTTTATCGCACTTTTATTATTCGCAATTTCATTATCGTTATTTACTTTACGCTTTAAATTAAGTCTTTTATTTATTTAATATTTTACATTTGGTTTTAACTGCGACTAAAGTTTTAAAATCGACAAACCGGTCATTAAACGGTAAAAATCCCCCTTTATAATAATAATATTACTTATATATATATATATTTGTATTTTTATAAATTAAACTAATATAGCGTTAAGCTTTGATTAAAAGATTTTCCCTGTGGAACGAACCGGACTTACTAAAAACTACACTACTGTACGATTAGGTACACTGCCTATAAGTGTTGTAGCAAGGTTTAAGTATATCCATTCTCTAAATAAATAAATATCTTGTGTAAAATTGTATCGTATTTAATAGTATTTCCTTGTAAAATTTAATAGTATTTTATACCCCTTAGCTTTGACATCACACATCTTAGCATAGTTGTTACTGTAAACTTTGCCTAACATATTCCGTAAATTCCTCCGTAAACTACGAAATCCTTTGTTCTATATATATATATATAGATATTCTATATAATTAGAATACCATCCGATAGCTGGAAATAATTTTATATTGAAAAATCCTTTATTCAATTGTACAAAATGGAACTAGCCACTAGTTCAAGTCCCTCGGATTCTGATATGGAGTTTCACTCGAGCTCCGAAAGCAGTGTGACCAAAATGGATCAACTAATCAGCCATTAATGTATGCGAGGTGTAGTACGAAAGAGATTATATTTTACTACGAAATACTATTAAATACGATATAATTTTACACAAGTTATTTATTTATTGAATGGGATATATACCTAAACCTTGCTACAACACTTATAGGCAGTGTATCTAATCGTAGAGTAGTGTAGTTTTTAGTAAGTCCGGTTCGTTCCACAGGGAGCTAGCTGAGTCTAACGCTATATTTATTTTAAACTATATTTGTATATATATATATATATATATATATATATATATATATATATATATATATATATATATATATATATATATATATATAAGTAATATTATTATTGTTATAAAAAGGGGGTTTTACCGTTTAGTGACCGGTTTGTCGATTTTATGTCTTAAGTCACAATTAAAACCTAATGTAATATTAAATATAAATATAACTTAATTTAAAGCGTAAAGTAAATGACGATAAATAAAAGTGCGATAAAATAAAAGTACGATAATTAAAAGTGCAATAATTTAAAGTACAATAAATAAAATGACGATAAATAAAAGTGCGATGAGATATAAAATAAAGGAATTATGCTTATTTAAACTTCTGTAATCATGATGTTCGACGTGTTGATTTTAATTTATTACCATGGGTTAATTGTCCTTTGTCCTAGATTATTCGATATGTCCATCTGGTTTTTGTCCATAACAGTCCATCGGTCATAAATATAAAGTGCGAGTGTCCTCGTCAATTTACCCTTATACCCGTAGTCAAATATTCTAACTAATTGGGGACTTAAACTGTAACAAGGTCTTAATACTTTGTTAATGATTACACCAGGTTATCGACTGTGTGCAATCCAAGGTTTTAATAATTTATTAACAATTACACCAAGTGTCCTTGTATGTAATCCACCCCTGTTTTAATGAGTCCATTGACTATTAATCCATCCTCGTGTCCGGTCAAATGAACAATTATTAGTATTTATAAATATCCAGCCCATCGTGTCCGATCGAGTGTATGTGGTTATTTATAATTACCTCAAATTGTAAATCTCTATATTAAATTAACGAACTATCATTCAGTAAAACAAATATAAAGCCCATTAATAGCCCATAGTCCAATTTCTACAAGTGTCGGTCTTTTGTCCAAACCCCAATTATGGTCCAAAACCCAATAACCCCGTCTTTAATATTTAGTCAAACATCACGATTACTTCGGCTTAAATAAACATAATAATAATTTAGCTACGAGACATTAATTTAAAAAAGTTGAACATAACTTACAATGAGTATTAATCGCGTAGTGTTACACTGACAGAATTTCGACTTACAAATTTAAAACATTCGCCACTATAACCTTATTATTATTAAACTTAAATTAAAATTAAAATTAAAATTATATATATATATATATATATATATATATATATATATATATATATATATATATATATATATATATATATATATATATATATATATATATATATATATATATATATATATTACGTAGATAGAAAGAAAGAAAAAGGGATGATGAGATCATCCGAATGCGTTGGCTTTTATAGGCCCATTTTGCACTGTGCAGCTCCGCGAGTGTGGTACTTTTCTTCTTCACAGCTCCGCAGTCGCGGAGCTTTAGATTCCAGCTCATTTGTTGATTTAAAACGTGGGCTGCTGATTATTTTATAATATAATATATATAATTAATTATATATTATATTATATTCTTGTGCATAGTTGACTTGTAATTTTAGGTCCGTTGAGTTGCGCGTTGACAGTTGGTTCATGTCTCGGTTCTGGATTTTCGAACGCCTTTTTGTATAATTTAATATCTTGTACTTTGCTTTTTGCGGCTTGTACTCTTGTAATTTTGAGACGTTTCTCATCAATAAATTGAACCACTTGAATTGTACTTTGTACTTTGTAGTTTTTGGTCGTTTGCGTCTTTAAATCGTCAAATCTGTCATTTGTCTTCACTTTTTAATATTTAAACGAATATCACTTGTAAATAGAACAATTGCAACTAAAAGCTTGTCTTTCTTGAAGGATAATGCTATGAAATATGTGTTCGTTTTTAGCATTATCAGGAATCATTACCTTCTTTAAAAAACTTCTGAACAAACGCATCATTAGAGCGTATTATAGGAAGAAATTTGATTGATTTTGATGAAAAATTGAAGATTTGAGGTGATTATGTGTGTGTTTGTTCGTGAATGTGTGTGTAAATATGGGGAGATAGAGAGCAGCTCGCTGCTTTTTGTTTCTGTCCAGATTTCTAGTGCCATGCGATCGCATGGCTTTGCTGTGCAAACCCTATGCGATCGCATGGGGTATATATATATATATATATATATATATATATATATATATATATATATATATATATATATATATATATATATATATATATATATATATATATATATATATATATATTATAAAATCTTTAACTTGTAAAACAAGAATTAATAAAAATTTTAAAATTTTTGTTTCTTTTTATATTGAGGTCGTTTCGGTACGTTGACCTAGTTCGTCCCTCGAAAAAATTTTAAAATTTGTCATTTTAAAGCGTTGTTTTAAAAGCCAAGATTTTTGAGGTTTTTTTTAAATGTTTTTGGCATACTTTAAATCAATAAAATTAAAAATAATGATAATAAAATTTCTCGTCCCGCCCTCGTGTAAAGTAATTTTGGTTCAACGACCTAATCTTCAACTCACCACGAATTTTAAAAATCAATTTTTTTTTAATTTAATGAAATAAATTAAATTTTGTTTTTAAATTCACACCAAACTTAAATTTAAAATGCACATTATTAAAATTTCATACAAATATAATTAATATTTAAATATATTAGTTTACAAACTTATATTTAAAATAATATAATTATATATTAATTTTATAAATTTACAATAATATTAATATTAATATTTATATACTAATTTTAAAAACAAGGTAAAAATAAAAAAAAAATCTTTTTGATCTTTTATCCCACTTTAATCAATCAAATATTTACAAAAATATACGTCCTTCTTTTTGGGTAAAGTAATTTCGGCTGTATTACCTAGTTTTACTCCTGACGAATTTATGAAATATTTTGGATTGATTGATTAAAGATATTTATACCTTATGAATAAACGGTAAATTTCGTGTGATGCATTTAATTTTTGTATGATATAAATAATTTCGGTTTCGCATACCTAATTTTATTGAATATCAATTTAATACTTTATAACGAAAATTCAGCATTTATTATCAAAAGGTTAAAAGCAATAAATAAAAATAAATAAAAACTGTACATACTTACCTGTGAGATAGAATTCTCAGAGACCTGCTTTAGCCGACTCATAGGAGAGTCGTTCGATTTGGTTCTCCATAGCTACATAAGCGTAACCTCGAATTTTCAATAACTTTTCTTCTAAACATATAAACGGTCCTTCTCTGCATAGAGTAATGAACTCGATATTGGAATGTGTTTGATTGTTCGAACATTTACCTTCGTGTGACCATTTTTCGCATTTATGACATCTTTCAAGGTGTCGTGCTCTTCTTTTTGTTGTGGATTTCGATTTTCCTTTACTAAAATGTATCTTATTATGATTGTTTCTGAGTTCTTTCCTCACTTCGTCCATTTTTTCTCTTATGAATGATACCAGTTCACTCGGGAAAGTGTTATTATTACGTTTAGTAATCATAGTGTGTAGTAGTAGACCATGGTTCAGATCAAAGGAATTCTTCATCTCGTAAAACCTAAAAGAAATAAAAATTCAGAATGCAGGGAGAAGACTAGTTCTTTAGGGTCTGCTAGGGAAAGACCATTCGGATTCCATTTTCGAAAACTACACGAAAACAGAACATCTAACTCTAACAGAAATACAGGATCTTAAAACATTCGAATCTTCCCACACTTAGTTAGCCGTGGTGTCGAAATTGTGATTAACTTCATCTTCCACTTCCATTGGATTATCTATATAATGTTTAACTCTGTGATTATTAACTTTAAATTCAATCCCGTTTGAATTTATTAACTCTACTGTTCCGTATGAGATTTTGACTATGAATGGTCCAGACCATCTTGATTTCAATTTTTCAGGAAATAGCTTGAATCGTGAATTGAAAAGAAGAACTCTGTCTCCTTTTTTAAATTCTTTTGAACTTCTGATTCTTTTATCATGCCATTTCTTCGTTCTTTCCTTATAGATTAACGAATTTTCATATGCATCATGTCTTAATTCTTCTAATTCGTTTAATTGACTTAATCGTAGACGTCCAGCTTCATGCAAATCAAAATTACATGTCTTCAAAGCCCAAAATGCTTTGTGCTCAATTTCTACTGGAAGGTGATATGCTTTTCCATAAATGAGTTTAAAGGGTGTGGTTCCAATTGGAGTTTTGTAGGCTGTTCTAAAAGCCCAGAGTGCATCCTCCAATTTCATGGACCATGTCTTCGGATTTGATCCTACGGTTTTCTCTAGAATACGTTTTAAAGCTCGATTGGTATTTTCAACTTGTCCACTTGTTTGTAGATGACAAGCGGTTGAGATTTTATGAGTTACTCCATATCTTTTGAGAACTTTCTCAAGTTGATTATTACAGAAATGAGTACCCCGATCACTTATTAAAGCTTTCGGTGTTCCGAACCTAGCAAAAAGACGTTTTAAGAAGTTGACCACAACTCGTGCATCATTAGTTAGAAGAGCTTGTGCTTCCGCCCATTTAGATACATAATCAATGGCAACGAGAATGTAGAGATTATTATGAGATTTTGGAAATGGACCCATAAAGTCAATACCCCAAATGTCAAATACTTCACATACTTGAATGACATTTGTGGCATTTCATCAAGTTGACTTATTTTTCTGGCCTTTGACAAGCATCACAGGATTTACAAAGAAGGTGTGCGTCTTTAAAAATTGTAGGCCAATAGAATCCAGCGTCGTAGACTTTTCTTGCAGTAAGCTGAGGCCCATAATGCCCTCCTGTTGGTCCTGTGTGATAATGGTTTAAGATTTGACTAGCTTCATCTTCGAATACACATCGGCGTATTATTCCATCGGGACAACTTTTAAACAAATGTGGATCTTCCCAAAAATAGTGTTTTATATCACTAAAGGATTTCTTTCGTTTTTGGTACGACAACCCTTTTTCAAGGAATCCACATACTAAGTAGTTTGTATAGTCTGCAAACCATGAAATTTCACTATAATCAATCTTCAAAATATATTCATCAGGAAAGTTATCTTGTATAGCCGATTCATTTAGAACTTCTAATTCAGGATTTTCAAGGCGAGAAAGATGATCAGCGGAGAGATTTTCTGCTCTTTTTTGTCTCGGATTTCAATATCGAATTCTTGTAAGACCAAGATCCAACGGATTAATCTTGGTTTAGCATCTTGTTTTGAAAATAGGTATCTAAGAGCAGAATGATCAGTATAGACACCATTTTAGCTAGAACGAGATATGAACGAAATTTGTCAAAAGCAATGACAATAGCAAGGAGTTCTTTTTCAGTAGTTGTGTAATTTGTTGGTGCTCCTTGTAACGTCTTACTAGCATAATAAATAGGTTGAAATCGTTTTTCAATCCTTTGCCCTAAAACGGCTCCCATTGCAAAATCACTTGCATCGCACATGAGTTCAAATGGTAGATTCCAATTTGGAGTTATCATGATCGGCACATTAGTGAGTTTTTCTTTAAGAATATTAAAAGATTTGATGCATTCATCCGAAAAGATGAATGGAGCATCTTTTTCTAGGAGTTTATTCATAGGAGTGGCAATTTTAGAAAAGTCTTTTATGAAACGTCGGTAAAAACCGGCATGCCCTAGAAAACTCCTAACTCCTCTAACATTGGTGGGATGTGGAAGTTTAGCAATTACATCTACTTTAGCTCTATCCACTTCAATTCCATTCTTTGAAATTTTATGACCAAGAACGATGCCTTCTTTAACCATGAAATGGCATTTCTCCTAATTAAGTACTAGATTTGATTGCTCGCATCTAATAAGCATTCGTTCAAGATTAACTAGACATGTTTCAAAAGTATCACCGAAGACTGAAAAGTCATCCATGAAGACTTCCATGCATTCTTCTATCATATCGTGAAAAATCACCATCATGCACCTTTGAAAGGTTGCAGGGGCATTGCAAAGTCCAATTGGCATGCGTTTGTAAGCAAAAGTACCATAAGGGCATGTGAATGTGGTTTTCTCTTGGTCCTCGGGTGCGATTGGAATTTGAAAGTATCCGGAGAAACCGTCAAGAAAACAATAGTAACTATTCCCAGCTAACCTTTCCAACATTTGATCAATGAAAGGTAAGGGAAAGTGATCTTTTCTGGTGGCGTCATTTAATTTTCTATAATCAATACAAACACGCCATCCTGTTACAGTCCTAGTAGGAATAAGCTCATCTTTTTCATTTGTAATGACAGTCATGCCACCCTTCTTAGGTACACATTGAACTGGGCTTACCCATGGATTATCAGAGATGGGATAAATTAAACCTGCATCGAGCAGTTTAATTATTTCTTTCTTAACAACATCTTGCATATTTGGATTTAGTCTTCGTTGGAGTTGCACATATGTTTTATGACCTTCTTTCATAAGGATTTTGTGTGTGCAATACGAAGGACTTATGCCTTTAATGTCATGAATCTTCCATGCAAAAGCTGGTTTATGAGCTTTTAGCACAGAAATGAGTTGAGATTTTTCATTTTTCGTAAGAGAAGACGATATTATTACAGGTAATTCAGATTCACCATGTAAATAAGCGTATTCCAAATGGTTTGGAAGTGACTTTAACTCTAATATCGGTGGTTCTTCTATCGATAATTTATATCGATATATGTCTTCCTCTTTTAGTATTTGAAGTTCTTCTGTTATTGGTTCGTAATCAATAGCCATGAGTGTAGCTAACATTTCAGCTTCATCAATTGGTTCAGTTCCCTCTCCTAAAGAACATTCTCCTGTTCCATGTAATTCTGGAAATTCTTCTAACAATTCTGCATGTGAATCTATAGTTTGAATATAATAACATGTATCATCTGCAGATTGTGGTTGTTGCATGACTCTATCAACAGAAAAGGTAACACTCTCGTTCTCTATATTTAGGGTCAGTTTCTTACCAAACACGTCTATTATTGTTTTAGCTGTGTTTAAGAATGGTCTTCCTAATATGAGAGGAACTCAAGAATCTTCTTCCATGTCCAGAATAACAAAATTTACTGGAAATACTAAAGTACCAACTTTAGCTATGATAACACAAAAATTATGCATATTTGTTGTCGTTATTTCGATCCGATTTTGTATCATTTTGTATGTAATTGTTGTACTTGTGTATTGTAATAAGTTAAAATGTGTGTATAATCCATTGCGAGTGTTGAAGCGAAGATTTATGGAAAATATTGCTGATTTTAGAAGATTCTGCGCACCTGCACCGTTTTGGCCATAACTCGGTCATACGAACTCAAAAAAGGGTGAATCTGGAGCCCAGACGTCTATAACTTAGAGCTCTACAACATCATATTGGAAAATTACTTATAAACAGTACTAGATGCGGCGCATCTACTTTAGATGAGCCGCATCTGAGGCCAAAAAAGTCCCAAAAGTATTAAATGCGGCGTTTCAGAGGCATACGGCACATCAGTAAGGCCAGATGCGGTGCATCTCTTTTAGATGCAGCGCATCTGGGCATAAAACATCAAAAATGAGCTGAAAATGACCTGTACGTGAGCTGGGTGGTAGGTGAGAAGGTGATGCGGCGCATCACAAAGAGATGCGGCGCATCGGAGGCTGAAATACCTACTTTTCTTGCTATTTAAAGGGTCTAAACTCATTCTAAACATACAACACAATATAGATCAGTAGTAGTTCGAGAAGGGGGTTTCCCCAGCCATTCTAAAGGGTTCTTCACCCTTTTGAGCATCAACATTGAAGAAGGGATCATACGCTACGATAGGTACCCTCGAGTTCATTTATTTTAGTGATAAGATTATGAATTCCTATTGTTTCGATTGTATCGTTGTAACCTTCATTATTATGATTGGCTAAAGCCTTGTGTGTTTACTTTAATGTAAGATTTATGGTTTGGGATTGTTTTATCTTTTAATGTTATTTAAGTTACTATGATGTTTGATTGATTAAATTACCATGTCCAACCAAAAGAACCATAGTTATGCTAGTTTGGTACTTTCATTCAATTACATAGATTATTATCTACATGTGACACTAGGAACACAATCTATGCTTCAATACTTTTAGTAATCTAGACGGATAAACATATACTTAATTGACGACTTTGCTATATGTTTAGATCGGTAATTGAATAAGCACTTGAACTACATAGTCATGAATTTACCTCAAGTGATTGTTGTAATTTAGGTTTTACGTGAGTTTAATCGGGTTGGGTCTAATTAATCTAATCAATCTAAATCAATTATGTTCTTCCATAGATCCATTGTTGTAAGTATCCATTTACTCTAGTTCAATTATACAAGTTATGAATTGGTTTATGTAAGTTTATCAATGTTCATGGCTAGTACTTCAACACCTAGTGATTTAGACATCTACATGTGAGTGTAGGATGGTAATTGAATGGTAACTAGATTTTACAATAGTGTAGTTTATTTAGAGTGATCTTAATAAACTAGGTTTTATGTGAATTCAACCAAGGAAGAGTCTTATTGATTAAACATAGGTAAAGAAGAAATAATGACAAGGTTTATGTAAATTTACTAAGTTTATAGTTCTCGGTTTATAGATATTGTGAGATTGATATGAACCATTTACTTGTAACTACAAAATAACGGGTTTAAGTATAAAAGAACAATCCCTATCATTTATCAAGCATTGAAGTAAACACCGCCTTCTCATCCTTGTTATTTATCTCATTTTATTTCCCGTTTGTTACTTAACAATTCTACAATTAAAACTCCCCTTTTTCTTAGAATAATTAACTATTTTTGAAGTCTTTAAAACAAACTTCTCCCTGTAGATCGAACTGGTCAATTTACTTGCTAGTTACTACATGATCGGGTTTTAGTTGCCTGTATTATGTGTTAATTATTAAGCATATTGTATACATTTTAAAGGTTACGTCTTAACACATTAACTTTTTGGCGCTGCTACCGGGGAGTGGTTTTATTTAAAAGATTTTAATAGACTTTTAGTTATTCGATCCTTTCGTGGGAAGTTATTTTCACGAAAGTTACCTGCTTTATTTTTGCTTTTGTTTGTTTTGTTTTTCTTTTGTGGTGTCATTGCAGCTAGGTTACATGTATAATATGGCTGGGTATGATTATATGATTTCGGAAGCCATGTATGATGTCCAACAATCAGGTGAATCATCGGTTTTCATGGGTATGAATGATGATTGGTATATGGGTTCTTGGGAAGCTAGGGTTGAACCAAGAGGTGTTTGTGAGACTTATGAAGGTTACTATATGCCTGAGGAGTGTGATGATAAACTTATGTATCATTATACCCCTATGGACCAACCATGGGATTATTATGAAGATGGTAACTTATCCTAGGATTCATCTCAACAACACTTTCAAATTCAACAAGGAGAGGAGAGTCAGTCGAATTTAGAAGATGTAATTTTATACTTCATGAGAAACGAGACTGAACGGAGCCAAAATTTGCAAGAAACACTAGCGGGCCAACAAGAATCCATTGAGCGTTTACAGAGGACCATGAGCTGTCTACTCCAGCAAATTGAAGAAAGGGAGTCGGACACTTTTCCGGCTAATTCACTAGTTGATTCGAGGGGTAATACACAGATACCCGAGGTGGAGAGTGTTGAGCCTACCATTATTATACCACCTACCACCCCAGTTATGTCCACGTTTGCAATGCTTAATCCAGGAATTGATGAGGGGGAATTGCGGGCGATAGGTTGGTATTCATGGGATAGTGATGATGATGACGTTTTAACTACCGAGGTCGAAGAAATGGAGTCATCAAAGATCATCGATGATGAGGAGTCTAATATAGTGGAACCATTTGAGGAGTCACCTTCTCATGTGGAATTTGTATATCCTCACGAGGTTAGCACTTGGAATATATTAAAAGATGACCCGTTTGGACATGATCCACCTGAAAGAATAAAAATTTTGCTGCAAGCCGCACTTAAGAGAGAGTCATGTGTTGACTCTCGCGTTAGGTATTCCTTTTTCAAGAAATTGAAAAAGGAATTATATGATATATTATATACCACCCGAGGGGTTAATGACTGGCTCACGTTACTTATTCGTGGAACTTTTTCCACTGATTTTACATGTCGTCCGATAAGTGTGGGGAAGAATGACCCCATTACGTATTAAAAGAAGGGGTAAAAGTTGGGTGCACAACTCATTAATAAATATGCACCATATAAAATGAGTATTGTGCTATGTGCTGCAATTTTCAAAGACTGGCATGAAGTTCAGCAAAATACTTGCATGATGATTGGTTTGTGATAGCGTTTAAGGAATGGATGATGTTCTTATCGTGACAGCCAATTCAGTGCCATCATCCTGTAATCTTCGGCTTAAAGCCTAGAAAGTATTAAATCTCTTTCATACTATCTGCCCTCTCGAATTTTATAATTTTTCTGATTTCATGTAATGAGGGCATTACATGATCTTAAGTGTGGGGAAGGAGTAAATTCTTTTGGGTTTTACAAAAAACATGGTTTAAAATGGCTTAAAATGTGAAAATTTTTAACTTTATAAATTCATTTGCATAAATTTATTTTGTAGAAAAGACTCAAGAAATAGCCAACTAAGGAAATGATCAACACGCAATATCACATACTTCGCGCAAGGATTCTATGGTACTTTGTTGAATAGGAAATCAAATCCAATACTCATTGAATTAAGGAAGTCAAGTCTTCTAAAATGACGCACTTGCTAACTTATGATTAGAAGATGCAGTCCAGAACAGCTGTAGGTTGACGAAAAATCTTGAAAAGTCATCTCTATCATCGGCTGGAAATCCACCTCACCTCAACATCAAACAGGGTTTTTGGTGGTCAGACTTATCCTAACCATGAGATGTGTGATGACCCGGAAATTTCTGACCAAATTTAAACTTAATCTTTGTATGATTAACATTTCCGACACGATAAGCAAAGTCTGTAAAACTGAATCTCAAAATTTTTGAACTACTTTTATAAATTTAAATACCCTTCGATTGTTTTCAACGATTCGCGAACAATTATATGTAAATAGATACATATATACTATAACTTGAAAAGGTAACAATGTTTTAATTGCATGATACCGTACATTAAACTTATTGGTTTATATATCTAATTGAATATATATGATTTAAAGTTATTTAGTAAACGATAGGAACATTCGTTTATTGATTCAATTGATATTCAGATAAGTTAACTAAAGCGTTTAAGATGAACCAGTAAAACACTAATTTGCTACAGTATTTTCAAATTGCTACAGTACCCAAAATGCTACAGTGTTTTCGAAAATCACTATTTGCTACAGTGAAATTTGAATTGCTACAGTAAAAATTGACTTTGCTACATTAACTTTGCTACAGTAAACACTATCTTTGCTACGAGACGATGATTTATAGAAGTAAATGACCAAAACATTCGAAAGTTTAAGATATACTATGAGTGGTATAGTTTATGGATAATTTAAGGCTATATTTTGAAAAAGGTACGTGACACGAAACGTAAAATGCAAGTTTTCTAAATGTACGAAAGGACATTCGAAAAACCGGAACCGGGACATAAGTCAAGTGACGACGTATGACTTATCGGAACGAAAATTACAAATCAACTATGCATGTGAATTTAAAATAATATATAATTAATTATATAAATTAAATATATTATATATATTATATTAATATAAAATCATGTCGACAAGCTAATTGACAAAAGGTTCTGAGCTGGAAATCTTAGCCATGCGATCGCATGGCTATCCAGTACAAACCCCATGCGATCGCATGGGGTGTAAAAATGGGCCAGGTGCTATAAATTCTCGAGTTTTGGCCAGTTAATCACACACACATACACAAATATACATATTACTCCGTATTTATTTTATTTATTATTATTATTATTATTATTATTATTAATAAGATTATTATTAATCTTATTATTTTTATTATTAGTATTATTATTTTTGCGATACAAAAATAATAATGTACATAAAATATTACGACGGAGTGCTGTCCAAGTAATTTTCAAAACAAGTTTCCGAGCGAGCTAGAGCTAAGGAAAATATGGGTTATTGCCAAGGAAATTATGGGTAATGTTCGAGGGTATTTTTGTGAATCAAACCTCGTGTTTATCATCTCCGATGCGTCTACGTGCTTTCCTACAATATTGTATATCAATATTAAACAGTGAGTTTCATTGATCCCTTTTTAATTGCTTTTGCAATATATATTTTTGGGCTGAGAATACATGCACTTTATTTTAAACGCAATGGATACAAGTACATACTAAATTCTACACTGAGTTTGAACCGAAAATCCCTTAGCTTTGGTAACTGTTAACTGCCAGTTATAAGAACTGGTGGGCGCGAGTAGTAGTATATGGATCCATAGGGCTTGATATCCCGGTTCGAGCTAGAGCACTAGCCTTTTAACGGACGTATGCTATTTGAGAAGCATACACGTTGGTTTGCGTGTATTATTAAGATGATTATACAAAGGGTACAAATTATATATACGTTAAGTTTAGTTACCCGGGTGTTCAATTTCGTAGAATATTTTGATAAACGTTTCTGGATGAAACAACTGAAATCTTGTGATCCACCTTTATATACAGATTATACGAAACATTAAAAACTATGAACTCACCAACCTTTGTGTTGACACTTGTTAGCATATTTATTCTCAGGTTTCCTAGAAGTCTTCCGCTGTTTGCTTAGATGTTAGACAAGCTATGTGCATGGAGTCTTACATGACATATTTTTCAAGGAAACGTTGCATTCACCAAATCATCACCATGTATCTTATTTTGACTGCATTATCAACGGAAGTACTGTTGTAAACTATTATTTATGGTGATCGTCTATATGTAGAAATCATCAGATGTCGAAAACCTTTGATTTAAACATTCATTTATGATGTGCCTTTTCAAAAGAATGCAATGTTTACAAAACGTATCATATATAGGTCAAATACCTCACAATGAAATCAATGAATGACGTGTTCGTCCATATGGATTTAGAGCGATCGTCACAAGATGGATCTGTCTCGTACAATGGGGGCACAGTGCAAATCATCTTTTAAGATTAATGAATCTAATCCCCAGATGGATGATCTCCGTAAAGATTAAACGCATCTATGTTTGACCACGGTCAACATACATATGCCAAAACGAATTGAGGTGTGCAAACTCATGGTTCACCGATGATATTTGGACATGATATAGTTTCTTCTAAAACTTATGCTATTTTATGAACTATATTGTGTAAAACTATTTTTAGGACATCCGGTTACAAGTTCCATGATACTACAATCATGGGGGCGAGTAGCTTGCTAATCGCCGACTGAGGCTTCGGTTTTCAGTTACCCTCAATCGGACTTTGAGGTTAAAACCGAAAAACTTGATTAGTGTAAAAACTAAAATGACTATTTTTCAAAATATCAAAGGTTTTCCTCAAAGATCCTAATTTCCCTAAGGATCCAAATTTTCAAGAAATGTGGACTTTAAAACCCACCTTTCGACTTTGGTGTGATTTCAATTCGCGTGTGTACTCCAAAGGTGTGTGTATACTCAAAACGCGTGCACGTGTTACATTGTGAAATAAATAAAAAGTGTGAGTGTGATTCGTGTGTGTTTTCAAAAATGTGTATGTTCATTGTAATATATTTTAGTTTTTGTAAGTCTTGCTTGAGGACAAGCAAGGTTTAAGTGTGGGGATTTGATAACGCAAAAATTATACATATTTGTTGTCGATATTTCGATCCGATTTTGTATCATTTTGTATGTAATTATTGTACTTGTGTATTGTAATAAGTTAAAATGTGTGTATAATCCATTGCGAGTGTTGAAGCGAAGATTTATGGAAAATATTGCTGATTTTAGAAGATTCTGCGTACCTGCACCGTTTTGGCCATAACTCGGTCATACGAACTCGAAAAAGGGTGAATCCGGAGCCCAGACGTCCGTAACTCAGAGCTCTACAACATCATACTGGAAAATTACTTATAAACAGTACTAGATGTGGCACATATGCTTTAGATGCGGTGCATCTGAGGCTAAAAAGTCCCGAAAGTATTAAATGCGGCGTTTCAGAGGCATACGGCGCATCAGTAAGGTCAGATGCGGTGCATCTCTTTTATATGCGGTGCATCTGGGCATAAAACGTCAAAAATGAGCTAGAAATGACCTGTACGTGAGCTGGGTGGTAGGTGAGAAGGTGATGCGGCGCATCACAAAGAGATGCGGCGCATCGGAGGCTGAAATACCTACTTTTCTTGCTATTTAAAGGGTCTAAACTCATTCTAAACATACACCACAATATAGATCAGTAGTAGTCTGAGAAGGGGGGTTTCCCCAGCCATTCTAAAGGGTTCTTCACCCTTTTGAGCATCAAGATTGAAGAAGGGATCATACGCTACGATAGGTACTCTCGGGTTCATTTATTTTAGTGATAAGATTATGAATTCCTATTGTTTCAATTGTATCATTGTAACCTTCATTATTATGATTGGCTAAAGCCTTGTGTGTTTACTTTAATGTAAGATTTATGGTTTGGGATTGTTTTATCTTTTAATGTTATTTAAGTTACTATGATGTTTGATTGATTAAATTACCATGTCCAACCAAAAGAACCATAGTTATGCTAGTTTGGTACTTTAATTACATAGATTGTTAAATACATGTGACACTAGGAACACAATCTATGCTTCAATACTTTTAGTAATCTAGACGGATAAACATATACTTAATTGACGACTTTGCTATATGTTTAGATCGGTAATTGAATTAGTACTAGAACTACATAGTCATGAATTTACCTCAAGTGATTGTTGTAATTTAGGTTTTACGTGAGTTTAATCGGGTTGGGTCTAATTAATCTAATCAATCTAAATCAATTATGTTCTTCCATAGATCCATTTTTGTAAGTATCCATTTACTCTAGTTCAATTATACAAGTTATGAATTGGTTTATGTGAGTTTATCAATGTTCATGGCTAGTACTTCAACACCTAGTGATTTAGACATCTACATGTGAGTGTAGGATGGTAATTGAATGGTAACTAGATTTTACAATAGTGTAGTTTATTTAGAGTGATCTTAATAAACTAGGTTTTATGTGAATTCAACCAAGGAAGAGTCTTATTGATTAAACATAGGTAAAGAAGAACTAATGACAAGGTTTATGTAAATTTACTAAGTTTATAGTTCTCGGTTTATAGATATTGTGAGATTGATATGAACTATTTACTTGTAACTACAAAATAACGGGTTTAAGTATAAAAGAACAATCCCTATCATTTATCAAGCATTGAAGTAAACACAGCCTTCTCATCCTTGTTATTTATCTCATTTTATTTCCCGTTTGTTACTTAACAATTCTACAATTAAAACTCCCCTTTTTCTTAGAATAATTAACTGTTTTTGAAGTCCTTAAAACAAACTTCTCCCTGTGGATCGAACTGGTCAATTTACTTGCTAGTTACTACATGATCGGGTTTTAGTTGCCTGTATTATGTGTTAATTATTAAGCATATTGTCTACATTTTAAAGGTTACGTCTTAACACATCAAGCTAGCATGTTCTCCATTATCCCTCTAGGATATTTTACTGATCGATCGGCTAGTTGTATACTTATTCGTGTTGGTTTCAATTCTCCAAGATCTAGTTTAGCGTATAGTGAATATGGAATTAGATTTATACTAGCACCTAAGTTTGCCAATGCTTCTATTGAATTAAGACTACCCAGAAAACATGGAATTGTGAAATTTCCCGGATCAGAGAGTTTTTCTGGTAGCTTATTCAACAGCACTGCAGAACAATTAGCATTCATTGTAACAGCCGAGAGTTCTTCCATTTTCTTTCTATTTGTGATTAGATCTTTCAGGATTTTAGCATATCTTGGCATTCCTAAAATCACATCAATGAAAGGAAGGTTGACATTTATTTCTTTAAACATATCCAAGAATTTGGATTGCTCGGCTTCAAGTCTTTCTTTTCTCATTTTACTCGGGTAAGGAAGTGGTGGTTGGTATGGTTTAACATAAGGTTTAGCCTTAACTATGTTATCTTCATTAACCTTTTCAACTACCGGTTCTGTTTCCTTATCTTGCTCAGGCTGTGGTGCTTGTGTAGTAGGAATAGAGTCATCAGAAATTACAGGCATTTCAGGTGGTTTAAGTGTAATACCACTTCTTGTGGTAATGGCTTTGGCTGTTTCATTTCGGGGGTTAGCATTTGTATCGCTAGGTAGACTCCTCGGTTTTCTTTCACCTATCAACCTTGCTAGGTTGCTTACTTCTTATTCCATATTTTGGATTGAAGCTTATTGATTTCTAAATGCTTGAGCATTTTGTTCATTGGTTTGTTTCTGAGATGTGAGAAACTGCGTTTGAGATTCAACTAGCTTTGACATCATATCTTCTAAATTTGGCTTTTTATCATCGGTTTGTGGTGGTTTATTTGGAAAAATAGGTCTTTGCTGGTTATAGGTATTATTTGATACTCGTTGATTGCTAGGACCTTATTGGTTGTTGTATGGAACATTTCGGTTATAATTCTGATTTTGATTGTAGTTTGGTCTTGGCGGTTGATAATTATTTTGATAATTATTTCCAGGCCTTTGGTTCATGTATGAAACATTCTCTCTTTGTTCCATTGTTTGTTCAATAGTGAGACAATCTTTTGTCAAATGTGGTCCTCCACACTGTTCACAACTAATGCGTATTGCGTGAATATCTTTAGTCATCTTGTCCATTCGTCTCTCGAAAGCATCTAATTTTGTGGAAATAGAATCAAAGTCATGGCTAGAATCGGCTCTAGCCGCTTTAGATGATCTAACGATGTCTTTTTCTTGATGTTACTCATGTAAGTGGGAGGCTGTGTTATCAATAATTTTGTAAGCTTCAGTTGCGGTTTTCTTCATAATGGAACCACCAGCTACTATGTCAATGTCTTTTCGTGTAGTAATGTCGCATCCTTGGTAGAATATTTGTACTATTTGATAAGTGTCTAAACCATGTTGAGGACATCCTCTCAACAACTTTCCAAATCTTTTCCACGCTTCATATAGAGTTTCATTTGGCTTTTTTGTGAACGTAACAATTTCTCCTTGAAGTCTCACGGCTTTAGATTCTGGAAAGAATCTTTTAAGAAATTTCTCAACTAAAACATCCCATGTGTCAATCGCCCCTTCAGGTAACGATTCTAACCAATCTTTGGCTTCTCCTTTTAAAGTCCAGGGAAATAACATGAGATAGATCTGTTCATCCTCAACTTCTCTGATTTTGAATAAAGTACAGATCCTATTAAAGGTTTGAAGATGTTCGTTTGGATCTTCCTTCGGCGTACCACTAAATTGGCATTGATTAGTTACCATATGTAGGATTTGTCCCTTGATTTCATAATCTGGCGCATTAATGTCTGGTTGAGTAATGGCATGAACTTGGCCAGTGCGTGTAGCTCTCATTCGGTCTTCCATACTTAGAAGTTCTTCATTTTTCATGATTGAATTTGTTGAATCTGAATCACTAGAGGATTCTGATTTAATGGTTTCTTCCTCGACAATCTCTGGATGAGTAATTTATGGTTCAGGAGGAATTATTAGTGGTTCAGGATCTCTGAATTGTCCTTGAATATCCTCCGGGTTCTCAATTGTGAGGTCGGGTTCAAAAAATGGATTATCGGAAATTTGAATTGGAGTACTTGGTTGACTGGATGATGATTCAAAAGAGAAATCAACGGCGACAATGTTGGCTAGATGTCTTTAACGAGTTACAGGTGGTGAACGTATGAAAGGTGGTGAACGTTTTGCTCGGTGCATTCACTGAATATCCTATTAATTATAAAAATAAAAATAAAATTATATAAGTTATCAAATTAATAGACTTTTCTAATTTTGCCCACGTTTCGAATAGCCAATAGATGCAGCAGGTAGCCAGGACCCTTTAAATCGGAAGCCCACAACTCGCCACTAACAAATCCAACTATTACTACGAACCAGAAAATTTTGGATGTCTATCAATTTAACCGCTTAAAATAATTTTTCGTCGAAATTTTGAAGATAAAATCTATGTCTTAAAAACTAGAGCGTCGAGAAATAAGAGGAAGAAAAAGTGTGCTTCGAAAAACGTCGAAAAATAAAAGGTCGAAAAAGAAAAGCGTCGAAACTTAAAAGTCTAAAAACTAAATATTAAAACTTGCGTCTAAAGGTATTAAGGCTTAAAAGGAATTCTATATCCAAAACGGCAATAACTTAAATAGGCACTAAAATCTATTAAATATTAAAGCGATAAGTGACGTCGTAAAATTCTAAAGCGCCTAAATCTTAATCTAAAGAAAAAGCACTTAAGGGATTTTACGGCAAAGCCTAAAAATCTAGAAATATAAAATATCTACGACAAAATACTAAGTTTAAAACTAATTACGAACAATAAATTATAAAAGTTACGAATTAAACGATAATAGAGAAAAATACAAAATACAAAAATAAACTAAGTTGATAAAAATACAATTTTACAAAAATACAATTTTTATATTATTAATTTATAAAAGTATTAATTTTATATTTAATAAACTAATTAAAACTTAAAAATACAAAATAAATAATAAAACTAAAACTAATTATTATTAAATTAAACCCTAATTACTAATTAATAATAATAATAATAATAATAATAATAATAATAATAATAATAATAATAATAATAATACGTAACCCTAATTTGATGGTCAAATATACCAGACCTGTCACATCAACTCATGCGATCGCATGAGTTGAGTGTTATAAATCCATGCGGTCGCATGGTGTTGAATATCAGGCCTGATTTGTTGGGCTGCTACAGTTCTCGGCCCTTTTACTCTTTTAATTAATTTTTTTTCTGAGTTTCTATTTTCTGTTTTTATTTTATAGAAAATATAATTTAATTAAAACTTATATTTTAAAAATTACTTATTAGTTTTTGTAACTAAAAAAAATAAACTTTTTAATTTAAACACTTAAATAGATAAATATACTTTTTTATGTTTTTTTATATATATATTTTTAAAACTTATTATATTTTTACAAAAATAGATTAAAACTAATTTTTTTTATATAGCGTTCTTTGGCATCCCCGACAGCGGCGCCAAAAATACTTGATGTGTGCGAGGTGTAGTACGAAATAGATTATATTTTACTACGAAATACTATTAAATACGATACAATTTACACAAGTTAATTATTTATTTATAGAATTGATATACCTAAACCTTGCTACAACACTTATAGGGAGTGTATCTAATCATAAAGTAGTGTAGTTTTTAGTATGTCCGGTTCGTTCCACAGGGAGCTGGCTAAGTTTAACGCTATATATGTTTTAAACTATATTTGTATGTATGTATATATATATATATATATATATATATATATATATATATATATATATATATATATATATATATATATATATATATATATGTATGTATGTATATATATATATATATATATATATATATATATATATATATATATAAGTAGTATTATTATTATTATAAAGGGGGGTTTTTACCGTTTAGTGACCAGTTTGTCGATTTTATGTCTTAAGTCACAATTAAAACCTAATGTAAAATATTAAATATAAATACAACTTAATTTAAAGCGTAAAGTAAATGACGATAAATAAAAGTGCGATAATTAAAAGTGCGATAATTAAAAGTGCGATAATTAAAATGACGATAAATAAAAGTGCGATGAGATATAAAATAAAGGAATTATGCTTATTTAAACTTCCGTAATCATGATGTTTGACGTGTTGATTTTAGTTTATTACCAAGGGTTAATTGTCATTTGTCCTGGATCATTTGATACGTCCATCTGGTTTTGGTCCATAATGGTCCATCAGTCATAAATATAAAGTGCGAGTGTCCTCGTCAAATTAACTTTATACCCGAAGTCAAATATTCCAACTAATTGGGGATTTAAACTGTAACAAGGTCTTAATTCTCTGTTAATGATCACACCAGGATATCGACTGCGTGTAACCCAAGGTTTTAATACGTTGTTAACAATTACACCAAGTGTCCTTGTATGTAATCCACCCCTGTTTTAATGAGTCCATTGACTATTAATCCATCCCCGTGTCCGGTCAAATGAACAATCATTAGTATTTATAAATATCCCGCCCATCGTATCCGATCGAGTGTATGTGGTTATTTATAGATACGTCAAATTGTAAATCTCTATATTAAATTAACGAACTATCATTCAGTTAAACAAATATAAAGCACATTAATATCCCGTAGTCCAATTTCCACAAGTGTCGGTCTTTTGTCCAAAGCCCAATTATGGTCCAAAGCCCAATAACCCCGTCTTAATATTTAGTCCAACATCATGATTACTTCGGGTTAAATAAACATAATAATAACTTAGCTACGAGACATTAATTTAAAAAGGTTGAACATAACTTACAATGAGTATTAATCGCGTAGTGTTACACAGACAGAATTTCGACTTACAAACTTAAAACATTCGCCACTATAACCTTATTATTATTAACTTAATATTAAAATTATAATTATAAAATATAAATATAAATATAATTGAGAGAGAGCAGAGAAGGATATTGATGAAGGTGTAAATAACTCGTCGCCCAAACTTGCAATTTCTAGCACTTGGCCACAACTTTGAGGCAATGCGATCGCATGGAAATTGTTCTTCCAGGCCATGCGATCGCATGGTGACTTGGGACAGCTCACAATCTTTTGTTTTCTTGTTTGCCGACGGTTTTTATTTTAATATATAAATATAATATATATATAATTTATAGAATTATTTATATATTATATTATATTCGTGTGCATAGTTGACTTATAATTTTAGGTCCGTTGCGTCGCGCGTTGATAGTTGGTTCATGTCCTGGTTCCGAATTTTCGAATGTCCTTTTGTACGATTTAATATCTTGTACTTTGCGTTTTGCGGCTTGTACTCTTGTAATTTCTAGACGTTTCTCATCAATAATTTGAACCACTTGGATTGTACTCTGTACTTATTAGCTTTTTGGTCGTTTACGTCTTCAAATCGTCGAATCTGTCTTTTATCTTCACCTTTTAATATTTAAACGAATATCACTTGTAAATAGAACAATTGCAACTAAAAGCTTGTCTTTCTTGAAGGATAATGCTATGAAATATGTGTTCGTTTTTAGCATTATCAATAATAGTTTACAATAATACATCCGTTGACAATGCATTCAAAATAAGATACATGGTGATGATTTTGTAAATGCAAAGTTTTCTTGAATAAAGCATGTATAACTCCATGCACATAGCTTGTATACCGTATAAGCAAACAACGGAAGACTTCTAGAAACCTGAGAATAAACATGCTTAAAAGTGTCGATACAAAGGTTGGAGATTTCATAATTTTAATATTGCGCATACTCTGTATATAAAGGTGGATCACAAGATTTCAGTTATTTCATCCAAAACATTTATCAAAATATTCTACGAAATTGAGCACCCTGGTAACTAAACTTAAAGTATATATAATAATTACCCATGTTTTAACATACATGCAACCAACATGTACAATACACGCAAACCAACGTGTACTAAACTCAAATAGCATACGTGTAACAACTCAACCCGTTATCCAACCGAAAACGCTTAATTTTTTTTTAAAAAATAGTCCAGTTTCAGGCATATGGAGCGCCGCTCCATATAGGGGCGTGCCGCTCCAAAGTGGTCTGTCCACTTTCTTTTTATGCTCGTTCGTAAAATACGTTTCTCAACACTTTTAAATGAAACCAATTATCATAACACGTCAATATAAGTAAAACTAAGAATTTCCCACAATAAAATGGAGTTTTACCACACCGGGCCCACATCGACCCAAATTACGACAAGTGACCATTTCGA